>NC_133495.1:8257804-8343825 GCF_025370935.1 Choristoneura fumiferana
ATAAACTTAACCTAGCCTTACCCAAAGTACATCAAATCGAATTAATAACAATGGAAATAAGTTTGTTTTTAAGATAAATCGCAATACAATACAATACAATAACTCTTTATTGCACACCAACACATAGCAAATAATAACAGAAAACAGGTATATTATTATACACGAGACTTTTTTTTTGAATATATCAAATGAAAATTATATCAATTGTTGCATTATATCAATTGTATCAAATATTAACTTTACGATATTAACGTTTGTATGGTAGCGGTATGCGGCAGATTCTTCAAGAAAGCGAAATTGATCTTTACACAGCATAAATAAAAATCCTGACATTATTCATGAGTAGCTAGCTACTTGCATGATAATAAAATTGATTGTATTATGTTCCTAACGTATAATACATATTCTACGCCGTGTTTTTTTTGATTTCCGTTAACTTCGACAGACGGCTCAGTTCATTAGAACTTGTCTGATTACTGACTTTTTCATTACTTTTTCCACCCACCGGTTTAGATTTTAAAGGGGGGGGGAGAGGGACGCTTGATTTTAATGAAAATTTGCATTTTAATGTTGAATATTTTGCAAACAAATCACTGAATCGAAAAATCGTTTTAGCAACCTTTAAAAGACATATCCAACGATAACCCACACTACAAGATTACATGAGAAAAAATTACACTCACTGGGAGGTACTCTAAAAATTTTTTTTTTTAATATTTTACTGAACCGTTTTATCGGCATAGTTTACATATATATTCTTGCAAAATTACAGCTTTCTAGCATTGCTACTCCCTGAGAAAAGCCGCGGACGGACAGACAGACAGACAGACAGACAGACAGACATGGCGAAACTAAAACGGAACTCCGTTTTTGCTATTTTGGCTACGGAACCACTAGTGTCTTACAGAAATTACTTCATTTGACCGCTTGAATGTAAGTGTTTTATTATTTCTTTTTTTATTGTTGTTGTGTAGGTATGTGAATTGTAAAGTGCAATTATATCTTACTGCTTTGTGAAAATTCTTAAATTACTAAAAATATTTTTAAATTAAATACAGCAGTGCTTGCACTGTTGTGTTTCGGCGTGGAGAGTAAGAGAGCCGTTGAAATTACTGGCACTAGTGGTATCCCATCTTAGGCCTCTAGGTTGGCAACGCATCTGCAATACCCCTGGATCTCTTACCATCAGGAGACCCACTTGCTCGTTTGCCATCCAGTCGAATAAAAAAAAAAAAATTAAAGTTAACAAAAATGAGAAATGACACGTTGTATAATGCATAATACAATTAATATCATGTACATACATACAATATTAAGAGATCGTGAGTTTCGCTTATTAAGCCGATCTAATATGTACACGGGTATCGTTAAAACTGCAAACTAACTGCTAGTGCTGACTTTAATGGTTCCGTATCTTAGTTGGCAAAAACAAAACCTTTACACAGTTTACTTAGATACAGTCGAGTTCATGAACTTTTTAGCAAAAATTTGATCAAAAATATCTGAACTCGCCTCTACGCCGTTGACAATAGAGCCGACCAAAAGCAGACCAAAAAGCTGGCAGCTATCTCTTGCGATTTGCCATCACTACCTAGTTGCACAGAAAAGTGGATACTTATGTTAGGGCACCGACTGTACTATTATTATTTCGGATATTTACACCCTGTTGCTGTCTCTGTTTGTTTTGTTCGAATAGACAGAGACGGCATCACATTTATCCGTCAAATAAAATTAGTCAATGGGTGGTGAAACAGCCCCTTAATATTTATACCCAATTGGCTCGCCCGCGGCTTCGCCCGCGTGGAGTTCGTTTATCTCCTTAATGAACTGTGCATTTTCCGGGATAAAAAGTACCCTATGTCACTCTCTGGCCCATAAACTATTTCTTTGACAAAAATCACGTCGATCTGTCACTCCATTTCGACGTGAAAGACGAACAAACATACAAACACACACAAACTCGCATTTATAATATTAAAGGGCCTGTTTCGCCACTTGTTGACTAACTTTAAGTGTCAGATAAAAGTAATGCCGTCTTTGTTTATTCGGACAAAAGAAACAGAGACAGCATCACTGACATCCGTCACTTAAAGTTAGTCGCCGAGAGGCCCTAAGTATGGATTCCTCCCCGTAACAACCCCCGCTCGTTCAACTTCAGAGCCATCAAAGACACGCATTACAGAGACATTGACCCGAAACCCCGTTAAGTACTTAATCTCATAATTTCTTAAGTAAACAAGAATCACTCTGTTTGGATATACCCTATGACCTGCAGGGCTACTACGAAACTCGAAGTTCGTGTCGTGCGGTCCCTCTGACACTTATGCTATTTAATACGAGAGCAAGAGGGACGGTACTATACCAGTAATTCGCGATTAACCAATGCCCACTGCGGGTGTACTAAACCTTTGAGGCAGCCGGCGACGCATTCGGCACGCGACCTTGTACAATTATCAATTTTGTGACCGTCGGAGATCGAAGGCGCGTCAATTTAAAGATGCTAGAAAACTAAGTATTTGTCCGAATTTACTATATATGAGTATTATATTTTTATTGATTTACAACCTTCGCGCGCAGCACTAGAGTTCAATGTTGCTTGGTGGTGCGCGGTGATTTTGCTAATAAAAATTACGTAGGAAAGAAAGAAAGAATGGTTTATTTTGGCTCCATAAGTACCACCTAAAACTAAGACTAAAACTAGCACTAAAACTATGATACTTGGTGACACGGTAGGCATATAAAATGGCGGCTTTCGTCGTCATCAAAAAAGAGAACCTTCTGTACGTGTACTATTACTTATTCTGTGACCATACGAACTTCGAGTTTCGTAGTAGCCCTGCGGATCGTGTCGCGGGTTATCAGAAGCAGTGCTTTGTCTCTTCAGAGATGCAGTAGCGTAACGTCGGTATCCGGTTTAATCCTAAGGACATTCCACAACCATGAAGTTTCTGAAGACTACTTATGTTTTGCTTTTTTAGTCAGTAGTATCAAAGTTTTAAAGGCAGCTGGGTATTTTAGAACTGGGGCGTTTTAAAAAAAAAGTGTATCCTTTTTTTTGAAATTTTGCAATAATATGGTTTTTCCTACTCAGAATCAAGACCACAATCGCAATCTGAGTGGGAAAAGCCATTATTTTATCCAAAATTTCAAAAAAAGAAAGGGTACTTAAAGTTTTTTTGAAAACGCCCACTGACTAAAGGACCTTTCCCCACCTGATAGTGCAGAATGGAGTTTTCTTCGGAATTCACTCTCATTTCTACAAGTCGAATTACTAATACTATTTTTGCGATAAGGATAATAATTGCTATTGACTTCCATTCAAACATAGTGATTACTTGATTAGGTATTGAATACAGATGTGCCCTGTCCGAGTGGAGACAGAGGTTATTGTGTTCTTTAACATCAATATATTTGCTGGGGGCCTTAAGAGCGTTTATACCTGCTGAGCTGGCAACGTTGACTTTTTGTTACTTTTCTCGATTATTCCATAAAAATTGAATGAAAATTAATAATGTTGTCTGATAGAACCCTTCTTAATATATAAGTTAATGTGTCTACTCCAAAACTCCAATAATTGTTCGTGATAGACTTTTATATTCCTTAAAAACGAATAAATGCTTATGACCGGTTATTGGAGTAGACACATTAACTTATATGTTAAGAAGGGTTCTATCAGACAACATTACTAATTTTCATTCAATTTTTATGTAATCATCATCCATCCCAGCCTATATACGTCCCACTGCTGGGCACAGGCCTCCTCTCAGAACAAGAGGGCTTGGGCATAGTTCCCACGCGGGCCCAGTGCGGATTGGGAACTTATGGACTTATGGAATAATCGAGATAAACTAACAAAAATGCAACGTTGCCAGCACAGCAGGTATAAACCCTCTTAATATCGATACTAATTTCAAGTAATTACGTTATACAATAACTAGCTTAAGCTCGCAGCTTTACTCGCATTATAAATACCTTCTCAGGAAACTGTTGAATGTCCCTAACACTGGCATCAATAGGTAGAATTTATAGTTTCTTATTTTATATGAAGACGTAGCTGTTGTTCACGACTCCGTTTGTGAAGAATTCGTTTATCGCTATCCCGGGGAATTATCAATTTTCCGGGATAAAAATTATCCTATATCCTTCCCCGGGACTCAAACTATCTGCACATCGAATTTCGTCTAAATCGGTTCAGCGGCTTAGACGTGATGAGGTAACAAACAAACAGACTTATGTCTATTAATTATTACTCGTAAGTACTGAATGTTGACATTTAGCGTGTTGTATTGTTATTGTTTTTGTATTTTGTAACTTTGTGTGTATGTACCTATATATTATAAGCCTATTTTAAATGTATGCCATACGATTAAATAAATTACTCGTACTTGTTATCTGCGAATTCGGTTATCCCTATTCCGCGGGAACTATGCAATTTTCCGGGATAAAAACTATTCTATGTCCTTCTCCGGGACTCAAACTATCTGTATACCGAATTTCATCTAAATTGGTTCGGTGGTTTAGACATGATGAAGTAACAAACAAACAAACAGACTTACAAACTTTCGCATTTATTATTGGTGGGATTGAGTGTACGTTGTAAAAAAGTAATATTGTTGTTTTGTATAGAACGTCGTTCTGCTCGGGTGGCTAAACATCTCGTGTCGTGGCTTAAATTGTTTTAGTCCCTAGTTGAACAACCTACTATTAATTATTTTGTTCGTTCTCCTTTCAAACTTTATACAGCTTTGCGCTTTAAATGATGATATAGACATGAAAGCAAAATATTATGATTATCCAGACTGCATTAATGTTAATGACACTCGCGATAGAAAAACTGTGTCATCTAATCAGGCACGTGCTAGAGGGTAGCCCGATAACCCTGAGTTATTTATTATATTAACCAATTAGCACATAAATATCAAATGATATCACTTAGGCTTAGCATGGGCGTAACGCGAGCGATTTAGTTATAGTTGAAGTCATATTTCTTGTACCTTGTTTATTACAGCTTTTATTTAGTTTCATCTGTCCCATTGTCTGTCTGTCTGTAATCAAATCTTGCAAGTTAAATTCGACCAGCTTCCAGTGGTTGGATTGACTTGAAATTTGATATACTTATGCAAATTGCGTGACAATACAATCTGGTAGTGACATCCTGTCAATTCTTCAACGATTAATGGCATCGACTTGAAATGTGGTATGCAAATGTAGTTTGGGTGACAATACAAGTACAGTCAACAAAAAGTACAGTCAGCAAAAAAGGCTTATTAAAAATGAAATTTTTAGCAAAATATCATCGTATTAAGTATATCAAAATACAACTGTGAATTTTGACATTAACAGGTTTAGTTGATTTCAAAAAGTTATCATAAATGTCACATACTTAATCATACTAAATAACAATTTCTGTTTTCACAATTTGAACCGAACATCATTCAAGTAAGTTATAAGTTGAAATTATTATTTTTGTGTCCTCAAGTGAGGACCAGGGGATCCAGGAGGAAGTTCTGTACGAACATGCGACCAATATTTAATACTAGCTGTTGATCGCTGCTTCGCCCCTGTTCCAATTTTTAATTTTATTTCGTTTAACACAAGCCTTGTCCTGAAAAAAAACGACAACAACAAAAAAAAACAATTTGGTGCCCCGTCGTTCGTAACTTATGCGTACATACATTTCGGCGATACTCTCGTTCGTAATTCCTTTTTACAGCCCTTAAGTCACAATTTACTATTTACTATTTTCTATGGTTTCTCGGAATTGTAAAATAAACTGTACCACTACCATGAGTTTACAATGACCGTACTCGATAGCGAAGGCGTAAATTATTTGTATGGAGAATTGTACAGCGCCTCTACAAATAATTTACGCCGTCGCTATCGAGTACGGTCACTGTAAACTCATGGTAGTGGTACTGATGGTACCAAAAGGCGTTAAGAGTTATATTAATGAACTGAAACATTACTTTGTTAACCCGCGACCTTATGATAGAGCTACATTTAAGTAAGAAATGTGTAAAAGCAGTACACGCGGACATTTTAGCTCACCCACCGGTAAATATATATAGTCATCCGGTGTGAGTAATGCTGGCAAACATGATCCCTGTATTTGGGGTAAGGGAAGGGATCCAAGTTGTTGACCGGATATTGACATGGAAGGTATCGGGGCATCATATTGTTAACGAGGCTAATATGAACTATTAAGGTTGTTTATGGGAGCGAGCGAAAGTAGTGTGTGTATGTCTCAATAGTAATACTTAGGGAGATAATGTGTATTTTATCATCATCATCATCAGTTGAAGACGTCCACTGTTGCACAAAGGCCTCCCAGTGGAGTAGGGTGGGTATAGCCGCCCGGGGCGGAAGAAAATTCGGCCGCCCTCTTATTTAGGATACTCATTCTAATCAGTCCGAATCGTAGGTGCGACATTTTGTTTTGTTATGGAATTATCACCATCATCCCAGCCTGTACACGTCCCACTGCTGGGCACAGTCCTCTCAAAATGAGAACACTTGAGCCGCAGTCTTGGGAACTTCACACATACTATTAAATTTTTATGGTATTTTGCCCCCTTAATATGCCGCCCGGGGCGGACCGCCCCCCCGCCTCAACTACGGCCCTGAGGCCTCCTCCTTAGAACGCCACAATGAACGACAACTCGCCACTCTCACGATGTCGTCAGACCAACTAGTGAGAGCCTGCCAACGCTTTTTTTTTTTTTTATACGACTGGATGGCAAACGAGCAAGTGGGTCTCCTGATGGTAAGAGATCACCACCGCCCATAAACATCTGCAAACCAGGGGAATTGCAGATGCGTTGCCAACCTAGAGGCCTAAGATGGGATACCTCAAGTGCCAGTAATTTCACCGGCTGTCTTACTCTCCACGCCGAAACACAACAGTGCAAGCACTGCTGCTTCACGGCAGGATTAGCGAATGCTTCGTCTTGTTTCGTTGTGGCATTCTAAGGAGTAGGTCTTTGTTTAGCAATGGACGTCTTCCGGTTGATGATGATGATGATACAATAGAATATAATACAATGACTCTTTATTGTACACCAGAAATAGTAAGCGATACAGAAAATAGGTAGGTACACACGTGCGTCTCTACCAGGCAACCTTTTTTTGAAGGAAGGACTAGTTTACAGCAGGTGGTGCTACGGGGTACGTATTATATTGTATAAATTAAAAATACATATCGGTTGAAATACCGAAAATTATAAAATATAATGCATCAAAATATAAAGTTATTTGACATAAGTTCTAAACGCATAAGCTTGAAATGCATAGTGGTCAAAATATATAATATTTACAATGCATAATGGTTCTTAGTCATATGGCAAAAAATGCATATATCGATGCCTTAGTTCACACTCGTACTAATTAAAAAAAAAACAAATTTAACTTTCTTATTGCCATATATATTAAATGAGATTCTGCGTCGTTTGCTCTTCTCAGAAATCTGTAAAGCCTTTTCTGCTTCTATTAAAAACAATGTGACACCATAATACTAACTGCGACGTATTTTTTTTTTTTTTTTTTTTATTCGACTGGATGGCAAACGAGCAAGTGGGTCTCCTGATGGTAAGAGATCACCACCGCCCATATGTGTGCGTATAATATGTATACGTATGCGTGTAATACCTATTATACTAAAACCCATAATTTTTTAAATGTTATGAATGTATACTATAAGTGATTTAAGGTTGATAGGCTTAAATTAAAAAAAAAACATCAATCCTGAGAACATTAAGTCCATCGAAAAGTTATACTTTCTTCTCGGCAATAATAAATTAAGTAGTTTTAGTACAAAAAAAATTGGGACACGTTTGTCAGAAGTGTTTTTATAAATCGATTAAAGACACTTCTGGTTGAACTTGTTATCTGCCCAAACATGTTAAGCCATTTTAATACGATCCGTTATAAAATGTATTGAAGATACAATTTTATTGTAAGTGCCGATGGTTAAATTGTATCCTATTATTTTATTAAGCATTCATGCGTTTACTTCTTTTAAAACGTTTTCGTCCAATATAATAACATCTTGCGAGGTTTATTTTGTTATTTAAATGTTTATTTTGACGAGTCATATTCTTTACTGATTCATACTATAGTACTTCGCTAATGTCTTAACTGCATTGATTTCATACTTTTGACGTGCACACTTGTATTAATTGAGAGGGCGGGCTACTTAAACATTAATTTTCAGTATAAAGACTTTATAATTGTAAATAAATATTTGACATTGCGAAGTTAGTCATTTTAACTGTACATGTATTTCGACCAATATGAAAAACGTGCTTTATGAATTTTGATTGTTATTTAACCATTATATTTTATAATTTTCGGTATTTCAACTGTATGTATTTCAACCGATATGTGTTTTAAATTTATACATTATAATACGTACCCAATGGGGGGAGGCCTTTGATCAGCAGTGGGACAGAATCGGCTGATGACAATAATAATAAAAATCAAAATTCAAATTCAAATGATTTATTCAGTAAATAGGCCGCAATGGGCACTTTTACACGTCATTTTTTAAACTACCAGCGCTTTCGGAAAGACCATCATTGCCAAGAAGAATGCGCCGCAAGAAACTTGGCAGAAAGTCATTTTTTCATAAAAATATAATTACAAATAAAATACTTAAAAACTATATTATACAATTAAAGAAAAAAAAATACAAAAAATATAATAAAAGAAATACAGGGATGTATGGGGTCCCTTAGTTACAATACTAAACACTAACTATATCTAAACTATCTACGTTCAGTGGAAGTGTAGAATGCTTCCACCGTCATAAATTTTAAAAAATAATAACAATAATTTAGTTCTGAAATATACATTTCAGGTCAAGTACCATTAAGCTTTTGGATTTCGAAGGCAAGTTCACGTCTGCCGCCCCAAAGTTAGCTCACACGCACTCATGTCATGCTCTGAAAGCAGAGCGGTACCGAGGGCATGGTATTGCTTCCGTTCCCATAAGCTGCATAAGCAAGAATGTATTTATTTAATGTATTTAATCGTACTTCAATAATTTCTCCGTTAATACGTTTGATTTAAGACTTCTACAGGTTACAAATACCCTCATCAACAAGTTCTAGGTAGGTACGCATTGTAAAGACAAAATTTCGTTATCTGCGCCTGACTCAGTATTTTAGCAAGATGCTATACCGTCGTGATGTCTTCTCGTTCAAAATTCCTCGTTCAATACTATCTTAGATTAGTCTTCGACCAGTGTGTGTTCAGTGATGGCCTAATATTATGGTTTTTATTTAGTTATTGTAGGTACTGAAGAAATAAATTTATTCAGGCTTTATAGCAAATTCATTTATTATTATTATTATCAACACAAAATATACATAGATCAAATGATAGAAAAATTAACCTAAACTTATAATATAACCTACAAACTAAGACCTAAACTACTTACAACCAAAACACCACCATTCCGCGTCGTACCCGGCTCAAAGGTGCCCATAATGCCAGCCGCATTTCCCCGCTGTATGGCCAGCGCCACCTGCTGAACCAGGTACGACCCGGAGCGGGGGTCGCAACCCCTGTCCCGTAGCCTACGGCCCAGCTCCCACACCAAAGACTTCGCTTCAGCCCCCAAGGACCAGCCGTCTCGACCGCAAAAGGCACGAAGTCATACGTTGGCTCCAAAGCTGAGTACTTGAGGTGCTTAGATCGCGCGGCATTCTCAGCCGCGGCTCCAGCTGACCTCGACGTACAACCCAAGTGAGATGGCGCGAAGGTACTCACGCACGTCGCATCCCACAAGAGGCAACGTCCCCTCTGCCAAGGAACCAACGTAAGCCCATCCGGCCTCTTGCCGCTTTATTAAATTAAATCACATTAGCATTTACATTATAATCATAACAAATTATAACAATTAAATTTATTTATTGTATAAGTCATGTATATAAAATTCCGATGTTAAGTGCAATTAGGTCGGTTCGTGACGCCCTGTAAGGACACACAATAACAAATTTAATTTGATTTATAAATATTACATTAATGTGATAAAGAATACTAAATCTATTTGTTTCTATTTAGCCATTGGCCTCGACTGTAGGATTTATTTATTAGAATAGATTGCACTATACATACGACAGGGTGCTAACTCCTTTACACTTTTAAAGTTAACCCATGGTGATATCGAGACAAAGACACGGAAAAAACTAATATTGTAACACCATACGCCGCCAGACGGCGCTAGCAGTACCTACTGCGCCGCACGGAACGGCCAAGGTTCAACCTGCGCGGACGGCCAGCAGATGGCGCCACCAGGCAAATTAGATCGCGCTATCGTTTGATCGAGACAGAATAATGACCTCAAGACAGCCCGGCAAATTTATTAAGTGCATTAGGGCCTACACATCAGCACGCTACGGTTGAGTCGTTTTAGTGTCTAGTGTTATATATCGCTGTCCTTGTCGCTAGGATACTCCTACCTCAGTTGGGATATTCTGGAGCAAGTACGGTATAGTTCAAAAGTGTATTAGTTCTGTCCCAATAAATTGTCCACAACGTAACGATCGTGGTTTGACTCACTTCGTCGTCCCTCGCCGCTTCCCCGTCTTACAATATATAATTAAACACCTTACTAGGGATGGACATAAAAAAAAACATCGATGTTTTTTTCGATGCAATGCATCGTAAAGTAGCATCGATGTTATATCGATGTTTTCCATACATCGATTGTTTTTTCCATACACATGTTTAAGGTTTTTTAAAGTGACTTTTTTATAAATTCATCTATATACTCGTGCAGTGTACCAACTTTGACACCGCACTGGACTGGCTCGATGTTGGTAAAGAGACTTGCTATGTATATTCATACAGTGTAGCTACCAACTTCGTTCGACGTTCGACCCAGTGCAGTGTCGTGTCGTATCGTTGCTCGCGTGAAAACGCTCTAACGTTGACTTATAGACCTACGGCTACAAAGTTATCTGACCCGGTGATGAATGTGGAACTACAAACGTCAATCATAGAAAAATGTCAGGCTAGCATTGCCAAGATGCGATCACAGCGCCGCCGTCACCGGCTCAGATAACTTTGTAGGTCTATAATTGTAATTATTACGTTCCGATTCACGAAACGAATTTGCATTTTCGTTTCGATGCATCGATTAAAAAACATCGATATTTATTCGATGTTGAGGTAATAACAATACATCGGTTCAATACGATACATCGTTAATAAACATCGAGTGTTTAAAATACATCGATGTATATCGTCCACCTCTACACCTTACTTAAGTATCTAATAAAACACCAACAGTTACCGTTATACTCCGGTAAGTGCCACGAGTATATTATTATATTAAACACAAAATTACTACTACTTATAGGCTGTATTGAGGTTTACGTTCTGTCTGTTCCATAGGTATCATTTTCCTTTGGCGCAAAAACTTTCTTTCTAACTACAGCAATTTAATAAATTGGTTGTCAAACGAAAATAAATTATTAATAGATTTCATTTCGATTTAATGTTCAAAGATGGAAAATTGTGTTTGCTCTAATAGCCCTAAACGTAACATTAGTCCTGTCTCTGTTACAGGTAAACAGTTATATGTATACAAGTTATATACAAAGATAAACGGATCATATACACACAATCCTACACAGACAATCATGTATTGTTTACTGAATAAATGATGACTATGTCTATGTCTATATAGAAATCAAAACATTATAGGGTGTCTCTGATGATGGGACTTTAAATTTAAGGTTGGATTCTACTCGCATAACTAAGCTACTTTTTAACCCCCGACGCAAAAAGAGGGGTGTTATAAGTTGACCGCTATGTGTGTCGGTCTGTAGCACCGTAGCTCTTAAACGGGTGAACCAATTTGAATGCGATTTTTTTTATTTGGAAGGGTTTCTAGCGTTGGTTCTTTGAAGTGACAATGTCGGGGTTTTTCCAACTTTTTGATGGCGAGGTTATGTTTTGTAACATTTCAAATACCTAACTTGAATTTAGATCATTTATTAATCCTCAACGACATAATAATAATAATAATAACGATCATTGTCCCGATAGTCGTTTCGGCAAACGGTCTAATAGCGAAGAGTCTCGACCAACATCTCAAGAGACTCTCGCTAGATGGCTGGATCAAGGGCCAGATATAGAAGGCGGTACTTCTGGACACGGCACGCATCGTCCGGAGGTTCCTCACTCTGCGGCCCTGACCACCGGTAGCTTGGGCCCTGCCCCGTTACCGGCGGCAAACTAGGTTAGGTTTTTATAATATTTTTATTTTGTATGTACTTTTCCGTATTTTACTTTTTAGAACTACTATAAAAATCAAAACCTAAGAATGAAAGAATAGTATAATAATTTATTTATTCAGACAACTTGATCCAAAAATTTTGTTAGTATTTCCTAAAGACTATGTTAGTAATTATAGCTAGTCAGTGAAACATAGCCCAACGCATTAGCACTCTGAATTGGCAATGGGCCGGCCATATAACCCGAAGAACTGATAACCGTTGGGGTAGACGAGTTTTTGAGTGGAGACCACGGATCGGCAAACGTAGCGTAGGACGTCCTCAGACTCGGTGGAGCGATGATCTTCGCAGGGCGGCTGGCAAGAGCTGGATGAGAGCGGCCGAGGATCGTGCTCAGTGGCGTGCCATGGGAGAGGAATATGTCCAGCAGTGGACGAACATAGGCTAATGATGATGATTAATCCTCAAAGTTTAATCGTTTAATAAATGTTGGTACCTATCGGATAGGATATAGCGGTGTTATCGCTGTCTCTTGGACGGGGGCATTTAAATATTTTTTGTCATTTTTGACATCTATAAGATCCAGATGTATCAGTGTGCTGTTAATTTGGTATTGTGCATACATCGAAAATCATAATTAAATCTGCATGAAAAAAATAAATTAAAAAGTTGACGAACATAACCTTACCAACAAAAAGTTGGAAAACCCCCGATTTTCTCACTTCAAAGTTCAATATCTCAAAAATGGCTGAACCGATTTTGATAAAACATATCTAAGGACCATCGCTAGAAAACCTGCTTTCAATAAAAAAAACCGCATTCAAATCGGTCCCCCGTTTAAGAGCTACGGTGCTCTTGGTGTAATATTGAAAAAAAAAAAACATTTTTACGGTTCCGTTCCCAAAGGGTGCCATGCCAACGGACGGGACCCTATTACTGAGATTCCGCTGTCTATATGTCTGTCTGTCCGTACGTCTCTATCTCTTGAGCCGTAATAGACACTAGCCGCTTGAAATTTTCACAAATTATGTAGATATTACTGTGGCCGCTATAGTGGCTATAACAACAAATAGTAAAAATTAAATAAAGTTAACATTGGTCACAAGAAACAAGTTATTTCAGCATTTTTTGGTTGCTATACGGCCAAGGCCAAGGTGATAGCTAGCAGTTGCTAGGGGCAACGCGATTGACCCTATGCCATTGTTATTTGCCAGGGGAAAAAGTACAGTCAGCAAAAAAAGCTTGTATTAGAATTTTGAACAAAAACTTATTACTGAACTGTTTTTAAAACATAGTACGGAGGTACGGGACCCTTCATGAACGGGTCCGACTCGCAGTTGACCGATTTTTTCCACATGATATTACGAGTATTAGCTAACAAGTAATAAGTAATTCGAAAGCTTCTGAATTCCTTCCAATTTGACCTAATACCCGACTGTTTACAAAGAGTCACATGATACAAAGAGCTGTCAAATACGTTCAGCAAATTGCTTGACGTTGTCAGGTAGGAAGCGGTAGTGACTACGACGTATCTAAATTAGGATAAGTGACGTGAAATAAACTGTCATCAAGTTATAAGTAGCGGCACGAGAGTTGACTTGAATTACACACACTGTTACAAGAACACAAGAAGTACTGACTGCAGAAAAGTGGAGTGTTAGAAACAATAATTTTTGGGTGTAGTCACATCTATCAGCATTGAATCGCATTTTGTAGTACAAAAACGCAATATTGTATGAAGATGAAATTCCATGTATATTCTTATACTGTCCAGGCTATTCGGTTGTGGAACTCCTTACCGAATGACTTACGACGCGCAAAGTCTTTGTCACTATTTAAATCTATGGCTATCTATCACTATCTGTCATCTTGTAATTATTAGCCTTATTATAATTTATTTATTTGTTGCTGTTTATCTCACTACCTATATTTATTTTGGACGTATATTATATGTACGATATAATTATGTATGTATTCGTAGATGTATTGCTGTTACGTTTAAATTTTCTGATCTACTTTTGATGCACCACCTGTTGTAAACTAGTCCTTCCTTCTTTCTGTAAAAAAGGTTGCCTGGAAGAGATCGCTCTTAAGCGATAAGGCCGCCTATTGCTCACCTTGTAATTTTAATAATTTGTTTTCTGTATCGCTTACTATGTCTGGTGTACAATAAAGAGTCTTTGTATTGTATTGTATTGTAAGATGCGTCTGCATCAATTCACTCTTCCGCATGCGGACGTACTTTATACAATATTGCGTTTTTGTATTACAAAATGCGATTCGATGCTGATAGATATGTGACTTCACCCAAACTACTTTGTTTTTAACCTCCGACGCAAAAACTGGGATGCTATTAGTTTGACCGCCATGTGTGTCTGTGGCACCGTAGCTCGTAAACGGGTGGACCGATTTGAATGCGATTTTTTATTTGAAATTAGGTTTTCTAGCGGTGGTTCTTAGACATGTTTCATCAAAATCGGTTTAGCTGTTTTTGATATATTGAACTTAAAAGTGACGAAGGTTTTCCAACTTTTTGTTCGTTACGTTATAAATGAATCTATTCATATTTTTGAACACTAGAATAAATATAAATTTTCAAAAGCATTTAAAGACCTAGAAAGACAAACACTGGTAGCTGAAAATCGTTATAAGAATCAATTGACATCAAGGTTTATAAACTATTAATCACAAAGTTACTCGTCTCAAACCAAAAAACGCTATCTTGCTTCTGTAAGGGGAGCTGTAATGAGGGCTATCGCGAATGAATTCGCCGCTAGAGGCGCTAGTGTAGCGTGAGGTCTCCGAAATGTCAAATCTCATAGTTTTTGGGTGAGCTACGCGGGTTTATTTATAATTAGAATAATTTTGTGAATATTTTGCAATATCTGAAATTAATTATGGCAAATATGCGTTCCGGGGCAATGAATGTCTGTGTTTTGAGACAGTTTTGTCTTTCAGAAACCTTTGTCCTCCCTTTTTTCCGAACAAAACAGGGACTATGCAACACTGTGGCATGCTCGATATTTATATGGTACGGTTTTAAGGTGTATTAAATATGATTTAATCTAAACTTTGTTTTCACGCCCGTAATAACAGACTTTGAAAGCCACACTTAAAAACCTCACGCAACAGTGCGCCATCTAGTGAGACAAAAAACGATAGCCCTCATTGAATTTGTTCATGTAAAGACTCATGTCGCTAGTGACAGCAAACAAACCATTTAAGGAGTAACTTCTTTATAATCTTAAAGTGGGTGACAGACGTACGAGCTAGTACGCGTACTTATGGCTCGTCCACCTTTTTCGCCTGTGTGTCATCGTAAGTACGTGGACTTTACAATCGTAGGCGACCCAACCAGTTTGAAATCTTGCTCGTGGCTCGCAAACTTAAAAACTGCGTACTTTAAGGTCGTACGTCTATCACCCACTTTAAAGCTGTAAGTATATAACCTCGTGCGGCCCAATCTGCAATAGAATGTACACAATAAGTTCAAGGTTGTCAGGAATCTATGACAATGTAACAAAGTAAAAATTATTTTGTTTTTCTATTGCTTTACACCATGGTAGTTTGACTTTATTCTCGAAACAATTAGATTCGAATTGCTTTGTCCATTTTTTCTAAATATTTATATGGTGGGCTTCAGGAGGTTTGGTCTTAACTTATACTGGATATCCTAAATAACGACGTAGGAACTTCAGGAGGTGCGTTTTCAATGCGTGAAAATGATAAACTTTACTAAATCTGAAAATTTTGGAGCACAAATGCTTCCTCTGTTTAATCCTCGGTTATAAGCTACGGATTATGATGTCATTATATGATTGCGAGCAATTAATCATCATGACGGACGCTACGTGAATTTCATGTTTGCCGGCGGTTATTGTTCAAGTGAATATTCTGTGGGGGTGGTAGGCTGTAAAACGTTATGACAGTATCCATAAGTGCAATTAACATACTGTTCTGCCTACGATATGATAATATGTGATACGTATACTAAATAGGTAGTATCGTACATAATGCAGATTACGTCTCAAAAGCAGGATTTAGACTAAAGTGAAACATAAATAACCAATAGGATGGTTTCTTGTGTAAAAAGAATATTCATACGTAATTCCGTGCTAATATTGCACTTAAATTCGAAAGTTTCTGCCTGTCTGTTACCTCTTTACGCTAAGGTGCGACCAAACCGCTGCTTTAAAAACGGTGACGGCACAGAATCGCAGAGACGCACCGTATGCGTACCTATATATATCTGAATTTTCCAACACTACGACAGAATAGACTTATTACTTCCTTTGCCTTTTTTCACCAGAAAAAGGAGCTCTCATAATTTTGACAACTTCTACGTCAGATTTACGTGATCTGACAAAAGTAATGGATCTATTGTGTGGTAGTTTTGGAGTTATGCCCTCCAAGCACAAAGCACATCTTAAGAAATTTGTAATAAATTAATTAATAATCGTAGCGAAATTTTAAAAATATCAGCGTCTTTCTCTTTCCAACCAGAATACAGAGAACGAATCAAATGATAGTCTTAGAAATATGAAATCTTGTCAATTATTTTGCTCAGGTGCCTAGGTCTTGGGTGAGCAAAGTTATTGTTTCAGTTCATTGAAATTCGGGACACAGATAGCTTGAATCCCGGGAAGGACATTATTATGTTTTTATCCCGGAAAATTGCAGTTCCCGCGGGACATCATCCCAGCCTAATATACGTCCCACTGCTGGGCACAGGCCTCCTCTCAGAACAAGAGGGCTTGGGCCATAGTTCCCACGCGGGCCCTGTGCGGATTGGGAACTTCGCACGCACCATGGAATCGCTTCGCTGGTTTGTGCAGGTTTCCTCACGATGTTTTCCTTCACCGCAAAGCTCGTGGTAAATTTCAAATGTAATTCCGCACATGAATTTCGAAAAAACTCAGAGGTGTGAGCCGGGGTTCGAACCCACGACCCTCTGCTTGAGAGGCGATAGGTCAAACCATTAGGCCACCACGCGGGACAGCGAGAAACTAATTCTACGCGGACGGAGTCACGGGCAACGGGCTAGTGTTTAAATAAACCTTTATTGAAAGCTTCCATAATGTGAATATCTCTTTTGCAAAAGCTTATTTTTTGTTTTAGTAACATCTGCAATCGGTACATTAAACCATAAGCAAATCTGTTTCGTGTCGTATGGCGTTTGGAATGAGAAGTCCATTGACTGCTCTCTTCCTCATTAACTAAGTTTCACAGTTGATGTGGAAAAGCTTATTTGATATTAATATTATGTGTATCTATAGGTACATGTAGAATTTTATCCTTAGACGGGTGGCGTTTGCCATGTTTTTATAACATAATTATATTTCTTTATCGACGTTCTGGAATTTGTTCGTACATGTAGTCTAACAGCTTTAAAATAAAATATTTTTATTCTCAGAAACTATTCTAAATTTGACGTAAATTTCATGTCAAACTTAATGAATTTTTGTGTAATAGTAGCAAAAAATAAGTGTATTAAAAGTAAAATAATAAGTATACAAGCTCACGACGCTTATGTTAAATAGTTACAAAGTCGACACAAAAAGTAACAGCTGGTAACTGTGCCAACCATTCAATATATGAATCATGTAATAAGTATGATAATTAATTGTAGGGTATTTAAGTAGCGCCGTAAAAAACTTTTTTTGAAATTATGAACACTTTTTTTATACGGCTTAGGATAAAAAAAATACAAATCCTACCCACTTCCTCCATAAGTCCCCTCCAATTAAACATTTTTTTATTTAATTATATCTAGCCTATACATGTACGAAATTATTTTTGAAATTTGTCACGAGCTTTACGATGGAAACGTCGTGGCGAAACCTGCACAAACCTGCGTAGCAATTCAATGGTGTTTTTTTTTTTATTCGACTGGATGGCAAACGAGCAAGTGGTTCTCCTGATGGTAAGAGATCACCAACGCCCATAGACACCTGCAACACCAGGGGTGTTGCAGATGCGTTGCCAACCTAGAGGCCTAAGATGGGATACCTCAAGTGCCAGTAATTTCACCGGCTGTCTTACTGTGTGCTGTGTCACTGTGTGTGTGAAGTTCCCAAAACACACTGGGTCAACGTAAGGCCAAAAGCCCAAGCCCTCTCATTCTGAGAGGAGGCTGTGCTCGGCAGTGAGAAGTATATCGGCTGATGATGATGACGGCTGATAATACATTTTTTTCCATTACGACAAAGTATGAAAATAACTTGAGTAGAAAGGTTGAAAGCATTTCCTCGCCCCAAGCTATGGAAGGTACAGTCAGCACTATAAAGTTGCTATTTCTGGAGAAAACGAATATCTTCAATATGATCAAAATATCATAGGTTACTGTCCTAAAAATCATGATTAGTCCGTGTGTTAAATTATCTGAAAATATTGAGCACATCTTTTGCCAGTTAAACATTAGTAGATTGTAGAACAAGAGCATAAATCGAGCCATTTTACCCAAGACGTTCTTATATAGCCTACGGAAGGATGATGATGACGTCACGGGCTCCCACTCCTGTACTTTGACGCGCTTCATCTTTCTAATTTTTTGTTTGATTGACGAAAGAAAAATACGTATTCAATATTTTCTGATAATCTAAGTGGCCGACTGAATGGAAACATGTTTTTTACCGCCCTGAAGACTTAATGTACCATGTACCAAGTCCTACATCATCATCATCAGCCTACAGCAGTTCACTGCTGGACATAGGCCTCTTTCATGGCGCGCCACAACACTGTCTTCAGCTCTCGCATACATCCGCCGCCAGCGACCCTCTCAAGGTCGTCCGTCCACCGTGTCTCAGGACGCCCTACACTACATTTCCCGTCCGTGGTCTCCATTCGAGGACTCGTCTGCTCCACCGTTCATCGGTCCTGCGACAGACGTGGCCAGCCCAACGCCACTTCAGCGAACTAATTCTCTGAACGTCGGTGAGTATCGTTCTTTGTCGTATAAGTGATTTTGGATTTTATCCTTCAAATAAACCCATTAGCATTGCTCTCTCCATAGCTCGCTGAGCGACCTTGACTAGGGCGACAAAGAAGACATTGGCCTATGATGATAATGTACGCATCATAATTGGCCAATGTCATCTCTGAAAGATGGTTTAAGTAGCGTCCATGGTGGTGCGGCATTTACTCACATTCGGGAGCGACAGCTACGACCGCATAAGCCCTACAATCGTAGAGCAACACGGGCTTCCTACGGAAGGAAGGAAGGATCCCGTGTTGCTCTAAGCCTACAATGAATATCGAAGCTTAGGTTGTTAAAGAAATTTCTTGGCTGACTGTACATGCGTTCAACGACGACAGAGGCAAGGTGCGAGTACTTAAATGTGAAAAGGGTTACCAAATTCTTTTCACTAAATGACAAGCATCGATTAGGTCAACGACTTCTTAAAGGGGCAGATTACAATATAACACAATACTAAATATAATTTTAACTAGCTTTAACCCGTTGCTTCTCATAGCAATTGAAATGAAACTCCAGTATTTCGCACAAACTTCCGTGGGAGATCCAAAAAAGTTCGCATATTTTTGTTCCGCAGACAATATTGGCAGATCTTTTCTTTGGACGAGTAACGTTTGGTGTAATTTCGTTACACTTATTATGTGTTTCGCCGAGTAGTCGGTAAGAAGAATAACGATATTTAGAGCTTCGTTTAGTCGATTGTTAGTTTCGTAATTGTTTCAGTTAATCGAACAACTGTTCGTCGAAACACGATAAGCAGAGTTATCACATGGATCGAAATGTAGTTAGGTGCGACGCCGAGCGTCAGCGAGAAGTGTTAGGTAGAATTGCAAGCAACAACGTACGAGGTAGCGGCCGGCGAGTGCCAGAACCGAACTGCTAACGTCTCGACTTGGTTTATTTTGAGTTCGAATAAAATAAACATAAATCCGAAAACAAAAAGTTCTTCGAGGAAATGATCCAAATGGGTGGTGATTAATATAATAAACGGTGTTCTGTTAGCTTACCGACTCATAAGCCAACTAAATTGTCTGCTAAAGCTTGAGTTTAGAAACGTTAATCCGCTATACAATACATCTACGAACAAATCCATCGGCGTACCGTTTCTCGGCGAAACGTCTGTCAATCAATCAAAAATCAAAATCAAAATCATTTATTCAGTAAATAGGCCGCAATGGGCACTTTTACACGTCATTTTTTAAAACTACCAGCGCTTTCGGAAAGACCATCATTGCCAAGAAGAATGCGCCGCAAGAAACTTGGCAGAAAGTCATTTTTTCAACATAAAATAATTACAAATAAAATACTTAAAAACTACAGTATACAATGAAATAAAAGAAAATACAAAATAATAATAATAATAATACAGGGATGTATGGGGTCCCTTAGTTACAAAACTAAACTCTAACTATAATCTACGTTCAGTGGAAGTGTAGACTGCTTCCACCGTCATAAATTAAAAATAATAATAATTATAATAATAATAATTTAATTCTGAAATTTACATTTCAGGTCAAGTAACCATTAAACTTTTTGAATTCCGAAGGCAAGCTCACGTCTGCCGCCCCCAAAGTTAGCTCACACGAACTCATGTCATGCTCTGAAAGCAGAGCGGTACCGAGTGCATGGTATTGCTTCCGTTCCCATAAGCTCTATGGGATCGTCTTGGGAGCTTCGACGTCGCGGGCCTGTGACTAGAAATTAAACTAAAAATATACACGTTTAAAATCCATAAGCTTAACAATATACAGCCTTAAATATAGCAAGGGGATGTATAAAGTCCCTGAGTTAATAATAAAATTACTATATAGCAAGGGGATGTAGAAAGTCCCTGAGTTAACAATAAATAAAATTCCTAATCTAAATAATTCAGAGATGTATATAGTCTCTGAATGTCAAAGTAAACTAATTTAATTAACCAAATTATACAATCTTCAGAGGTGTAAAAAGCCTCCAATGTCAAAAACTTAAAATAATTATTAAAATAAAGAAATGGAGATGTATAAGGTCTCCAAATGTCAAACCAATAAATATTTTTAAATTAAATTCTGCAACGTGGACAACGGCAACAGAACCAGAAATTAGACACGAAATGCGCCGGGACACTGCCAAGTCACACTTCACAACACTTATTTGAATAATAATTATATCCACGATTAAAACCGGTATAATAGTAAACAGCATGAAAGTAGAACCAAAAATCACATTACTCTCTTGCTTACAAACGAGCGAGAGGAAAATAATTATTTTAGGTTCTACTTCCATGCCGTCTTCTTTATTCGTATTATTATGACTCGTTCTGCCTCTTCGACCATCGACCGTCTTCCAACTCGTCCCGTTCGTCAATGCATCTCGCCGTGGTATTTTCCTTCCGAGGTCCTGCGTATCCCTCCATCGGACTTAATTTTCCTTGACGTTTTTAGTGTTGCCATATAGTGATTAAAATCATCCCTTCTTTTTTTGTTTTTTTTCAACTCCCAATTTTGTTACTTTTACGGTCATCCCGTAAAATCCATATCGAAAACACAAACTGAAACGTAGATGCACAGAGAAACCAGAAAGAGACCAGCGCTGGGAATCGAACCCAGGTCCTCAGCATTCCAAAAAAACAATTTTTATTTGATTGCTTAATAGCGACATCTCTTGTCCGAGTGAGCGGTTAGTTCCAATGGAGTGCTGAAAGTTGCTTGATGAGGGCTATAGCATAGATGTCACTAGTGTCGCTGCTTAAGTGACTAAATAAGAAACATACAAGCTGAGATATGTGGTGCATAGGAGAAATTCGTGTCTGTACTCCTGTCCAGTGGTGGTGTAGCGGTATAGTACGCAGCACGGAATGCTGAGGACCTGGGTTCGATTTCCAGCGCTGGTCTCTTTCTGGTTTCTCAGTGCATCTATTTTTCAGTTTGTATTTTCGATATCATCCCTGAGGTTAACTGGTGTTATCGATAATTTAAAGTATTGCCACATAATCGATGTTCTTAAGTTTATTTTACTCTGACAAAGTCCTAAAATCATGACGTCATCTTTCACATGACGCGTATTTTTGCCTTAGGCCAGAAAAACAGGACCATTTGGCCCGATGGAAGAAGGATGGTAGCATAGTGACTTTGGTGTAAGTTTACATAGTTTAGTTTGGTGTTGGTTTATGCTGGTGACTGTATCTAGTTTTAATAATCACACGCATGATAAATAAACGTTTTTTTTATCATAATGGTTTATTTTCGGACACAGATTGACCCGGATACGTATCCCGTCCTACGTGACTTCGTTCCCCATCTGGATTCCGGAAAAATTAAGAAAAAAACACTGTTATTACGTTACTTGGTATTTGTAAACGTTGTTATTGGCCAATCGATCGATTTATACTTATACTGGTATCTACACTGCTTTGAAAAAACTTGGCAGACTAATGGTTTTATCTGAAGCCATATATCATGTCATCATCATCATCATCCTATCAGCCGTAGGACGTCCACTGTTGGACAAAGGCCTCCCCCATAGACCTCCAGATGCCTCGGTGGGAAGCGGCTTGCATCCACCGTGAACCCGCGGCTTTAACCTGTACCACTACCATGAGTTTACAGGTGACCGTACTCGATAGCGACGGCGTAAATTATTTGTATGGAGAATTGTACAGCGCCTCTACACATAATTTACGCCGTCGCTATCGAGTACGGTCACTGTTAACTCATGGTAGTGGGTCAGGTCGTCCGTCCATGTCGTTGCTGGACGTCCTACGCAGCGCTTGCTGATCCGCGATCTCCATTTGAGAACTTTTCATTCGTATTGTGTAAAATTAGGAATCGCAATGGCATTTACCAATTCTTTCTGTCAAACGGTGGTTAGAAAGAGACGGTAAATGGCATTGTAAGTAAGCGTTCTTGTTTGTCTACGCGGAAGGATAAATAATAGATTTCCATCATAATCATCACAGCCTATAATAATATACCTACGTCTCACTGTTGGCCGCAGGGTTCCTCTCAGATCATAAGAGCTTGGACTGTAGTTCGCACATGGGCACAGTACGGACTGGGAACTTCATAAATAACTTTTATTTATGTAACCTTTTTGTTTTTCCTTTTTGTACAATAAAGAGTATAACAAACAAACAAACAAACAAACACCATCAAATAACGTCGCAAGTTTGTGCAGGTTTCCTTATGATGATCTCCTTCATCGTAAAACTCTTGACGTTACTTATGACATACATGTTTAGAAAGAATTTTAAAAAATATTTATTTTTTTGGGAAAATTAAAAAAGAATCGTATACTTACACTTTTCTTACTGCTTTAATGTAATAAATATCTTTGAGTTTGAAAATATTGGTACGTCTAGATCAATGATAATAATATGTTTACATTTTTACTACCTTGTCGCTGTCAGTTCGTGTTTGAACTTTTGTGTAAAATTATAGTGGCAAGGTACTAAAGTGTAAAGATACCATTGGCTTCGACTACATACCCTAATTTGTTAGCACTTTTATATAAATTTCTGAACCGACCAGTAAAAAATGTGCCTGTCGCAAAACCCAACGATTAATGGTTACAATTTATCAAGAGTTCCTTTCCGATGGGACCGAAAACAGTTAAGTGGCGTAGGATATTGGGTTTTTCACGAATTACTGACGAGCTCGTACATTTTTCTTTTTTATGGCTAAAAGGCGAGTAAAGTTTAATTTAGAGGAACGTTTTCGAAACTAGACATTCATAACAAAATTTCAAATCTGATCACTAAATGTGGGTTGCAGGTGCTACCACCTGCGATCCTACGATCTTGCTCGCTAATCCTGCCGTGAAACTGTTGTGTTTCGGCGTGGAGAGTAAGACAGCCGGTGAAATTACTGGCACTTGAGGTATTCCATCTTAGGCCTCTAGGTTGGCAACGCATCTGCAATACCCCTGGTGTTGCAGATGTTAATGGGCGGTGGTGATCTCTTACCATCAGGAGACCCACTTGCTCGTTTGCCATCCAGTCGAATAAAAAAAAAGGTGGAATTCAGCTACGAGTACTTTAGTAAAATTTGACAATCAACAATAAACAAACAAGCATTAGGTACGAGTGAATTAAAAGCTTGCAAGAAATACGTTCATCATCCCAGCCTTTAACGTCCCACTGCTGGGCACATTCCTCCCCTCAGAATAAGAGGGCTTGAGCCGTAGTTCCCACGCGGGCCCAGTACGGATTGGGAACTACACACACACACACACACACACACACACCTTTAAATGGCTTCGAAGGTTCTGTCCAGCTTTCCTCACGTTGTTTTCCTTCACCGTAAAACTCGTAGTAAATATTTCCAATTTAATTTTGGCACATACATTTCGAAAAACACAAGGCGCGAGCCGGGCTTTGAACCGTTGATCCTCTGCTTGAGAGGCCACTCGTCGAACCACTAGGCCACCACGGCTTTTAGAAATAGGTAGTTTAGAAACGTCATCATCCCAGCCTATATACGTCCCACTGCTGGGCACAGGCCTCCTCTCAGACCAAGAGGGCTTGGGCCATAGTTCCCACGCGGGCCCAGTGCGGTTTGGGAACTTCACACGCACCTTTGAATTGCTTCGCAGGTATGTGCAGGTTTCCTCACGATGTTTTCCTTCACCGCAAAGCTCGTGGTAAATTTCAAATGTAATTCCGCACATGAATTTCGAAAAACTCAGAGGTGCGAGCCGGGGTTTGAACCCACGACTATATGCTTGAGAGGCGATAGGTCAAACCACTAGACCACCACGGCTTTTAGAAATACGTAGCCCTCATAAATAAATAAAAAATGATTCTGAGATATACATTTCAGGTCAAGTAACCTTTTGGATTCCGAAGGCAAGGTCACGCCTGCCGGCCCCGAGGTTAGCTCACACACATGTCATGCTCTGAAACCAGAGCGGTACCGAGGGCATGTATACTTCCGTTCCCATAAACCCCATGGTATCGTATTGGGAACTTCGACGTCGCGGGCCTGTGACTAGAAATTAAACTAAAAATATACAAGGTTAAAATCCTAAGTCGATTCCTTGTTCGCCTGTTTCCACGTTCATCTGTTTCTATGGATTAATGTCCCCGCAAAGGTTAGGTTAGGTTAGAATGAGGGCTATCGCGTATGAATTCGCCGCTAGAGGCGCTAGTGTAGCGTGAGGCTCCGAAATGTCAAATCTCATAGTTTTTGGGTGAGCTACGCGGGTTTATTTATAATAAGAATAATTTTGTGAATATTTTGCAATATCTGAAATTAATTATGGCAAATATGCGTTCCGGGGCAATGAATGTCTGTGTTTTGAGACAGTTTTGTCTTTCGGAAACCTTTGTCCTCCCTTTTTTCCGAACAAAACGGGGACTATGCAACACTGTGGCATGCTCGATATTTTTATGGTACGGTTTTAAGGTGTATTAAATATAATTTTAATCTAAACTTTGTTTTCACGCCCGTAATAACAGACTTTGAAAGCCATACTTAAAAACCTCACGCAACAGTGCGCCATCTAGTGAGACAAAAAACGATAGCCCTGACCTTGGGTGATACAATTAAAGTTGACGAACCGGGAAATATAGATGGTGCAGAATTTATCATACGAGTATCTTAGATTAGATTAGATTAGATTTATTTATTACCTTTTGAAAAATACAGTATAAGCACATGTCAGTTAATTACAAGAAATCCACAAAAGGATCGTCAAATGTATACAAAAAAATAAATCCTATTAAGTATAATAAATAGTCAGCGAGAATAAAAAAAAAAAAATAAAATGTCAAATTAGAATTCAATTCAATAATAATAATTAAAAACAAAACAAGAATATTCTTAAATCTAAGTCAAATTTATGCTATAGGAACCAAACGAACAATAAAATACTTAATTAAAATGTCAAAAAAAAAATATGAAATTAAAATTCAGTTCACTTTTGGAGACACTTTTTTTTTTAAAATATCGTGTCCAGTCCAAAGTTAGACATACAACGCTCCAAAAACAACACCCTCCTTAGGGCCCGCCTAATTCCATATGAGTATTTATTTTAGGGGTCGGATCTTCCATCAATAACTTGGCTTGTCTGAAAGGCTAGGGTCCCTCTCGAGGTCAAACAATATAGGCCAATCCAAACAGTGTCTGGAAGGGCTTTACTCGTAATTAAATCCCCTTTACAAGGATTAGCACTCTTGTTATGTACGCTAAGTGCCTATGGATCGCTAATCAAGCGACATCGCAATCGAGCTGCGTTAGCTGACGAAGCGAACATGCCGGCGCCGCGTGAGCACGAAGCACGAGGCGCTGACCAAGCACCGCGCGCCAGCGGCGCCGGCGCCGGCGGACGCAGCCTCCAACAGTTAGTCAATGAGGGCTATCGTTTTTTGTCTCACTAGATGGCGCACTGTAGCGTGAGGTTTTTAAGTATGGCTTTCAAAGTCTGTTATTACGGGCGTGAAAACAAAGTTTAGATTAAAATCATATTTAATACACCTTAAAACCGTGCCATAAAAATATCGAGCATGCCACAGTGTTGCATAGTCCCCGTTTTGTTCGGAAAAAAGGAGGACAAAGGTTTCCGAAAGACAAAACTGTCTCAAAACACAGACATTCATTGCCCCGGAACGCATATTTGCCATAATTAATTTCAGATATTGCAAAATATTCACAAAATTATTCTTATTATAAATAAACCCGCGTAGCTCACCCAAAAACTATGAGATTTGACATTTCGGAGACCTCACGCTACACTAGCGCCCCTAGTGGCGAATTCATACGCGATAGCCCTCATTGCTAGCATCGCATTGGCTCAGGCTCTTAGGTTAAGTTAGGTTTAAGAACTATTTAATGTAATTTTAATATTTCAAGTAAAGTTATTTTAGTTGGAACTAAATCATTCTTTATCGGACTCAGATTCGTATGAAGTGTTACATTATTGTGGCAAGGGGTTTCGTCTCGATGTTTTAGAATGCATGGAGATAATTAGATACAACAGTATGGGGTCTATTATTAATGAGCAGGTAAATTTAGTTTCATCTCCCTTGCTACGGCTTGGATCTAATTTCAGCAATGGTAGTTAATAAAACATGCCTTGACAGTAAATAAATAAAAATCAAGGTAGTTTTGAAGGACGGTTAAAAAATGTATTAATAATTTGTGGGTAGTTTTGTTTTGTTTCATAAAACGTATGTGGGTACTTGGGGAGTTACAGTGACAAGTTAAAACGGTGGTTGTGGTTCGTTAGTCTAACAACTGGTAGCATGGTGTACGGTTGTGTCACTCTGAAGATGAGCTCTGGTTGAGTTCGAAACGCGTCAGTGTAGTGTGGTGGTGGTGATAGATGGGTTTGTGTGATTTGTGTGTGTTCTTACAGTGTGGAGGTGGAGGAACTGCATGAACGCGCATATTTTGCATAAGCTTAGCTATCGTAAGGTCGCGGGTGAGCAAGGAAATTATTTTAGTTCATTTAAAGTTATTCCATCTAATTGGGTTTTTGGACTCATACGAGTTGTAAAACCTAAAGCTTAAACATTGTTTTCTCTACTTTTATGCTACATTTACGACCGTATAGCCAAGTGGTTAGAGAACCTGACTATGAAGCTTGAGGTCCCGGGTTCGATCTCCGGTCGGGGCAGATATTTGCATGAGTAATACGAATGTTTGTTCTCGGGCCTTGGATGTTTAATATGTATTGTTGTAGGTTTGTTTATCCATTGTCTAGTTGTACTCATAGTACAAGCTTTGCGTGGTTTGGGACTAGGTCAATTGGTGTCAATTGTCCTATGATTTTTTATTTATTTACAAGCTTGCCGAGACTTGGCATACGTCTACAAGCTCCAAGCCTACATAAATGCTTGAATGCCTTATTGTATTCCGGAGAACGGTTAAAGTATATAGGCTGGGATGATGACGTTTCTAAACTACCTATTTCTAAAAGCCGTGGTGGCCTAGTGGTTTGACCTATTGCCTCTCAAACAGAGGGTCGTGGGTTTAATAATAATAATAATAATAATAATAATATTTTTTATTTCAGATTAAAAATCCATAGCTTTGTTAGTAGATACAGTCACTCTTATAGACTAAGGGTTAGTAGTACAGTACAAGTCCTATATAAACGACGTAAGTCTGTCAACGACCGGTGCATGTAGGCTCAGCCAATGTTTTGTTATTGGGCTGTCCCAACGGTGAGCGACCGTGCTCAGGATGCGGTTGGGGCTGGCGCGCACGCGCTGCATCGCCGCGGCGCAGCGCTTACGCATAATAGCGTGGAACCCGTCGATACGCACGCACGCAAACATACCGGACGCACTGCAACGACGCCCCAGCCCCATCAGCACCCTAAACGCATTATTATATTGCACTCTCAGTGCGCTGTACGCCCGCTTTGTGTAGCTGACCCACAGGCTGCATGTGTAAAAGGATTGACAGAAGGCTTTAAATAATGTTGTCTTTACTTCCTCAGTACACCTTGCAAACCTACGGGCCAGCATATTGCACCGGACAGACAGCGCTCTGCGCTCCCGCTCTATGTCGTAATCATCATTGAGATCTTCGGAAACCCAATGGCCCAGATATTTAAATTTTTGAACTCTGGCAAGTGGTATTCCTGTCAGGTAGAGTGAAGGCAGAGTGGAGAACGTTTTCCTACCGGCCTTGAAGACCATCATTTCACTCTTGGTCGAGTTATATCTGAGCCCGTGGGCCTCCGCGTATCTTTCACATATACGGAGCAGCCTTCTCATTGCGGCTATCGAGGGACTCAGTAACACCATATCGTCTGCGTAACTAATATTGTTTACGCATATACCTCCCACATGGCAACCGATTCCGGTGTTACTAAGTTCCTCGATTAGCCCATTAATATACAGATTGAAGAGACGCGGAGACGACAGACCCCCCTGTCTCACTCCGCATTCCAATCTATATTGCCTCGAAAAAGAGCCTGCCCACCTCACACTATTCGACTGTTCATCGTACCAGAACTTTAGCAGCCGAATAACCTCATCGGAAACCCTCGTATTTTTCCGCAACCTATTCCAAAGTATGTCATAATTGACCAGATCAAAGGCCTTGGATAAGTCGAGGAAACACGCTATCACAGGCGTGTGCCTGTCCGTATAGTATTGGACAGTGTGCTTGAGTGACAGGACTGCGCTTTCGGTAGAGAGTCCGGGCCTGAAACCGAACTGTGCGTCACTCAAATCAATACGATGTGCCATATGTTTATCAAGCAGACTGTCCAACACCTTTGCAATCACAGGTGCTAGTGAAATAGGCCTGTAGTTACATATGTCCGAAGTATCACCTGTTTTGTTTTTCAGAATTGGCACCACAATAGTTTTAATAAGAGATTCTGGAAGATGACAATGGCTTATACATAAAGTAAAAAACATAGACAGAACTCTGGGCAGGTGAACTCCAGCGTGCTGCAGGTGCTCAATGCTGAGGTGATCATGCCCTGGAGATTTACCTCTAACCATATTTTTAATGACGGTTTCCACCTCTTTGGCTGAGAACCTGATAGTCAACTCCTTGGCATCCCCCCCAGCATCAACCACCAGCACCTCACGGCTCCCCGACGAGGACACCCTGAACTGGTCCATGAAACGGTTTGCTATGGCTTCAGGCTCCCTTTCCTTCTCTACGCTCACAGGCAGAGTCGGCCTGGGATTCAACTTGTTGGTGTTTCCAGAATTTCCCAAAGTCCTTAGTTGAGTGATTGTTGGCAATGATATTCATTTTAATCTGAGCCTTTAAACCCCGGCACGCACCTCCGACTTTTTCGAAATTCATGTGCGGAATTACATTTGAAATTTACCACGAGCTTTGCGGTGAAGGAAAACATCGTGAGGAAACTTGCACAAACCTGCGAAGCAATTCAATGGTGCGTGTGAAGTTCCCAATCCGCACTGGGCCCGCGTGGGAACTATGGCCCAAGCCCTCTTGTTCTGAGAGGAGGCCTGTGCCCAGCAGTGGGACGTATATAGGCTGGGATGATGATGATTCCGGAGAAGCAAACATGCAGACGATCTCGAAGTTGCACAGGCTCTTGTGTTTGGCTTTACATTATTTTATTGCCATGTAACTACGTTACAAGCGCTTTCCGTAAGCTTTCTTTTATCTGTGTTCAAAACCGACACATGCCCGGATCGGCTGCAAGCTCTTGCAAGCTCTCATAAGCCAAGCCAATCTTGTGCTCGTGCTTGTAAGAGGTTGTCGAAGCTTGGCAAGCGTGTAAATGTACTATTAAGCCGAGTTTTACAAAAGCAAAGCCAAATTTACACAAATAAACCAAAAAAAAAAATACAGAAAAACACACATGCAAATACACATATACCTACATGAAAATTTGTAAGTATCCAATATTGCCTAAATTTTGTACGCAACTATCTGGAACTCTCTAAATCCTGTCAATCTTCTCGGAAACATACGTCATATTAACTCAGCAAAATCAATTACACTTTGTGCGAGCCATTAATTTCTGTCGTAGAATCGTGTATCTACGCCTTTACTTGCCGCCCGTTCCACAGTTCGTTTGCGGCTGGCGGCGGCGCAACACTCACGCCTCGGCTTAGAAAAAAAAGTAAAAGAGCGGGAAAAAGTTGGTTTATGTCAAGTGACGGTCTTATCTTTTAAAGTGTGTGTGAGTATGTGTTTAGATTAATAGGTAAGTACATTTTTTATATTTAGAAATTGTCATATAATTTGTATTATTATATAGAACTGAGTTTTCTAAGTTTTCATAAAAAATCTTCTTATAAATGTTTGTGAAGCGTAAAATCTGTTAAGTATTCATTTTTTTATTTAGCTGTGAAGTTTTTATTATTGGCGGCTGAATTAAAGTGCGGATACTCTGGGAAACAAATAATAATATTAAAATAGTAGATAGTACAACGAGAGCATAAAACGAGCCATTTTATTACATTAGCCGATACGGCGAGGGTGGATAGACACGTCGAGGGGAAAATGGGTTTAATGCTCGAGTCTTACACTGCTTTTCACTTTGATTGCGAGATGAAATAATAATAATAATAATAATATAAAACTCTTTATTGTCAAGTATAAACAAGTGGATACAAATACGCGTATTATAATTAGGTACAAAATAGGTCTACACCTTGACAATGGGTGCCGGTCTCAGCAAATGCTGGCTTTAGTTTCCAGCGCTGGTTTTCAGCCCGGACCCTTTGGCAGGGGCGGCCGTAACTAATACTAACATATCAAAAAGAAAAGAAAAGTAATTTAAAGGAGCGAAAGTAAAAAAAAAAAACAATAATAAAAAAAAAACACTGTGCAATCTATTTTAAATATGTATGTGTGCGTGCGTGCGTGCGTGTGTGTGTGTGTGTGTGTGGTGTGTGTGTGTATGTGTCTGTAAGCATGCTTTGAGAGGGTAAATTGTAATGATCCCGTTGAGTTCTACGTTCTTATCTACATAAAATCTTAAATGTTTAATCAAGAGGGGGTCATCCTTGCCTTTGCTTCTCCAGGAGGTAAGCCTTGACTCGTTTCTTGAATGTCAACAAAGCCATGGGTTCCCGTATTGGTGGTGGCAAGTCATTCCAAATTTTTGTTGCGGCAAATTTGAAACCCCCTCTAAATAACGCGGTATGTGCTGTGGTGCCTTGAGTTTGGTTTCTCTATTGCTTCTGAGAGGTCTTGTACGCGCGTCTTTGACCCACTTTAGTTCGTCATACAGATACCTTGGCGTCTGGAATTCAATTACTTTCCGAACCACGAATGCCAAGTGCAGCAATAACAAAAGAGGAAACATTGTTCACTTACTAGGTACCTTTTATTTTTCATGCATTGCTAATATAATCATAAATATTTAGTTTTATTAATTTATTTTGATTTATTTGATTGAATTTTATTTTTATACAATTATTAAAAAAATACATCGTTTTTTTTTGTTTGTGGCTGTTCAGGCCGGATTACATTGGTCTAAGACGAAGATTTTACTTTACGCACTAAAGCATAAAAGTCATTTTATGTCGTCTAGATCCAGCATGAACACGAACTTTACGAGCATGAGAAGTGAAAACTTTTTTTGTTCGTGGCTGTTAGCGCCTGATTGCTGTGGTATAAAACGAAAATTTTACTTTTAAATGCTCTAGAGCATAAAAAAACATTTTATATCGCCTGCCCTAAATTCTGCATCAATGCGAAGTAAACCCGAAAATTATTACCTATGTAGGTGCCATCAGCCAAATAAGTGGTCTATCAATTTTCAAACAAGTTAACTTTCGAATAGACAGACACTTCTATTGGCATATTGGCATTGTCTGTTAATTTTGTACCTATTGTATCGCATACATTGAAAATTACATTTAATCTGTATGAAAAAAAAAAATGAAATGAATAGTGATCATATTTATCCATACAAATGTATGATAAATTTTCGTGTCACAATGGAAAAAGTTAATGGAATTTATAACTACTTGCTAACACAGCTTTAACGGTGTGCAACTTTTTGGCCTTCACCCATTATTGTTTTATGACATGCAAACGATTATCAACTTTAGGGTGGTTGACCACATATTTGGCTGATGGTAGTTTTTTAAGCGTGATGGGTTTGCTTGTGACTTCATTACACATATTCTACAGGGAATGTCTGACCATGGGAATTTAAATCCAAGGTGCGATTCAGCTCGCATAACTGAGCTAATTGGTCTGCAACTATTTTAAAATATGATCACTATTCATTTTTTTTTTCATACAGATTAAATGTAATTTTCAATTTATGCTATACAATGCAAAATTGACAGCACATTGACAGCAGGTGGTAGGACCTTGTGCAAGGTCCGCCCGGATTGCTACCACCATCTTGCTCGCTAATCCTGCCGTGAAGCAGCAGTGCTTGCACTGTTGTGTTTCGGCGTGGAGAGTAAGACAGCCGGTGAAATTACTGGCACTTGAGGTATCCCATCTTAGGCCTCTAGGTTGGCAACGCATCTGCAATCCCCCTGGTGTTGCGAGTGTCTATGGGCAGTGGTGATCTCTTACCATCAGGAGACCCACTTGCTCGTTTGCCATCCAGTCGAATAAAAAAAAAAAAACATTGATAAATAATTATCAATGAGATGTCAAATAAATGTCAAAATTATTTAGACCGTCACAGAATGACTAAAAAAAAAAGAATCTGTAAATTTTCTACATATTTAAGACACCCTATCGTGGGCACACTTGGTTATATATGTCCCTGTTCTTGCAATTGTCATCTAAAAGGAATCAAAAAAGAATAATAGTCACATCACAAAGCCTTAGGTAGCCCGGTGTTTATATTAGTAGGCTGGAAGTGTCTACAGGATTGTCAGATTCTATTGAATTGGAGTTTAATAGTACTACCCCCCGTACCAAGAGACAGCGATAACACCGCCACGTCCGATACACTGATTTAACGATTTAAGCTTTGAGGATCAAAATGTTTAACAAAAAAGTAAAACCGATTAGAAAAATATTTTCAAGGGTTTTGTAGTCGGTTCCATTTTTTGTTATTTTTTTTTTTTTTTGGAGTCGGTTTTACTTTTTTTGTTAAACATTTTCTTTATTTCTCACTTTTTAGTGATTCGTAGCCAAAGTACATCTCACAACGATTCCTTTAAGCCCAAACACGGCTTAGTTACATTGTTTTATAACAGAGTTCCGTTGCCTACCTTCCGGCTTCAGCATCAGATCAGTTCGAAAGAATCATTAACTTAAAGCTTCTTCTTAGTCGCTTATCTAGGTATATTAATCATGATCGTTTTTAGACGAGCGAGCATTACTTAGCTTTACGAGTTTAATTGTTCATCTACGGTCATCTTCATCAGGTCCAGTTTACCAAATGATACTTTCTGAATATAAATGCTTATCTTAATGCTAAAAATGCCAAAATCGCCATAGGTGTGCCTATAAAATTTGAGGTTTGCCTTCGATTTGCAAATGTTAATATCACGGGCCGTAAAGGGATTAAAGAAAGAAACAACAAAGAAGGAAACAATAAAATTCTTGTAAATATTTAGGTATGTAATCTAATTCTCAGAAATTGTATTAAGGATTCATATTTAATTTAGTTTTTAAGTAGATAGGATGTGTAAATGAAGCGTTTCTATTGGTTAATCAAAAACACATCCCTCGCAACACACCTTCGTACATAATAATGTAAACAATAGGTGGAAACGCTGTTTTATGCAAAATGTACACATTTTCGGATCAAGTGTACTGACGTTAATAATAAGTAATAAGATACTCAATACCTACACAATGCTTAATTGCTCTTCCACAATGTATGTTTATAGATGTTACAAAAGGATATTATGTGATCATTGTGGACCCTATTGGACACAGCAATATTTATAAGAGGGCAATTTTTTTAAATTAATAAATTTCATCTTATAGTTCTTACAAAGAAATTAAATTATACTTAATTAATTAGTATTTAATTTTACTTTTAAAATATTCTTAATCAATTAATTTTACATCATATCCCCCGACGCAAACAGTGGTGGCCACTGACGGGCCTTCCAACAGTCCAAATAGCGTGGCTGCATTCAAAAATCGGTCCGTGAATGTCAAAAACGTATAATGTTTTTTAAACGGCATCCTGATCGTGGATTTCCATTTGGATTGAAATCCAGCACGCCACTCTATTTGGACTGTTGGAGTTTGACCAGTTTGACTGTTGGAGTTGGCCTGCTTATGTTTGACCAGGCTTCTGTGGCCCAGAGGGACAGACACCAGGTGGTGGTTTTTAACCAGTGATATGCTGAGCCGGGATCTTTTCATAATAGCATCTATGTATTTTTGTTTGTATTTTTGGAGCTGTGTTTGTGTTATTGCTGTTATAAATGTTCAATTTAGGCTATAACAAGCACTTATGAATGTCAAAAAAATCTACTACCGGTTCAAAAACCTATTGAAAAGAATCCGGCAAGAAACTCAACGATTTATATATTTCTTTCTTTCAATAAGAAAAGTACCTACTGGATATTATGCGCGAGTCCGAACTTGAACTCAGCATATTTTTTTTGGAGAAAACTAATAAAACCCTAATAAAGAGGAAGGTCTACTTCCGTCACGGCTTTCAACTTAATGTAATTTAAATTTTAATAAGTGTTATTGAATTTCGCCGAAACACTCAAACCGAAATTGTATCAAAATCAAATTGGAATATTACTAATTGCACATCAAATAAATAATTGCCTATCAATTTATTCTCATCATTTATATACCTTTGTATATCAATTAAATTATTTCAATACAACTAAATGTTTAGCAAAACTAGTACTGCAGATAATTCGAAAATATACATCAACACAAACTATACAAAAATACTACATTCACATCAAAAATACTGACTGCACAGCAAATTAACTAGAGCGTGCGTAGATGATACTCATTTTCATAGCAAAATAGCTTTTACTGTCAATTTGGCACCGAAGAATTAGGTAGGACGACGAGCGGAGCGAGAAGGAGCGTTAGGTATAATTGCGACCACAACGCGCGAGCCGAGCGAGCAAAGCGAGCGCACCGCGGCAGCGGCCGGCGAAGCAACACAACCTTAGTTATTTAGGAAATAATTTGGCCCCTACTAGTGCTGGTTATGTAAAAAGTATATTCATGCTGAAAATTTATTGATAGGTAATTAGGTATATATTAAGGGACCCCATACATCCCTGTATTTTTATTATTATTATTTTTTGTATTTTTTTTCTTTAATTGTAGTTTTTAAGTATTTTATTTTTAATTATATTATTATGAAAAAATGACTTTCTGCCAAGTTTCTTGCGGCGCATTCTTCTTGGCAATGATGGTCTTTCCGAAAGCGCTGGTAGTTTAAAAAATGACGTGTAAAAGTGCCCATTGCGGCCTATTTACTGAATAAATCATTTGAATTTTGAATTTGAATTTGAATTTGAGCTGTTAGTGAACTGGCTAAAAGTTTTTTTTTACCAAATTGTTTATTGGGTAATGCCTATAGGGATTATAATCTGAGGTAATAAGAGGTAGTGTAGATCATTTTCAACTGCTGCTCATTTAATTTCGCTGCTAACAGGGCATACAGTCTTCAAGAAAGTCAGACAAAGCTGAATAAATTTAATTTATGAAATGTTTTACGACGATAAAGCCTTTGTTCACTAAGTGCTTTCAACTGCCGATAAGCTTGGTGAAACATCGGCTACTACGAAACTCGAAACTCGAAGTTCGTGTCGTGCGGTCCCTCTGACACTTATACTATTTAATACGAGAGCGAGAGGGACGGTACGATACGAACTTCGAGTTTCGAGTTTCGTAGTAGCCCTGAAGCTTAGTTTAAATGCTACACGGCTTTTAACCCTTAAATTGGCACTGTGCATCACCGTGTACGTTAGTTAATAAAAAATCCTATCATCAATATATATATATATATTTAAACTTTTATGACTAAAACGACTAAATAATTTTATGATGAATGGTTGAAAAAATATGTGACTTGGCAATAATTTCAAATTAACGTCAGTGTCAAAAATAAGTTCAACGCGGCGTCGCATTCTAGTACCTAGGGAAAGTTTTATTAAAAAATTTCAACTTTTTTCTATGCAAGTTATGCTTATTATGTTTTGTGTTTTATGAGAAAATGCTAAAGTATACGAACAAATGGTTCTTTTGTGTACATTGAGCATCATAACAACGATAATCACTGTTAAATTAGAACGTACACCACGGTTACCGTCGCCAAGTTTGTGAAGAAGTACTTACATTCAACTACGGTAACCACCATGTACGTTGCCAACTACAAGGTGAATTAACTTCGGTAACCACGGTGTACATTACCAAGTTTCCTGTACATTTTTTTGATTTCAAATTAACGATTTTACGTCCCCTTGTTTATTTTAAATCTTTTTAAACAGTATGCTTTTCTTTCTTTGTCTGCAGTGCTTAACATAAAGTCGACCGCATAAGATTTTAGCTTTAATTCCCGTAGAAAATGCATGTTATGATTGTGGCTCTAATCCTAATAAGGACGAGGAAATTAAACCGCACGCACCGCCACAATTCGATTCTGATGATAGCTCTGATGCACCGTCTCTAAACTCTTCTTTGGAACGTTTAAATTTGCTATACTGCTTATTGGATGAGCATGAGGTTGATAAATATATATGTATGTATATCCAAAACCGATTGAATTCTGAAAGCATGCACGATGCTTCTTTCACCCATTAGAGAAAAAGTTCTGCCCTGGCCATCCACAGTTAATATGATGCTTTGCCCACATTAAACTCTATGCAATCCATAGCCACGCCATCTACACTTGAGCGCGTTTCGAACTCAACTAGAGCTCATCTTCAGAACAACTCTTATGTGCCCCTTTTTTTCGCTGTTGGAAAAACGAAAACACGAAATTGCTTTCGACAGTTCCACACTATATTTGATTTGGATAGGTACGAGTATTTAACTAAATGTAAACAAACTTCAGTTGCTAGATTTGTCACATTCAAGGATTTAAACATTTTACTTGTCTATTATTGTAATACTAACTAGACTAGTGTATTTCAAAATACAGATAGTATGTTTAGATAGTTTAATGGGGAAATTTCAATATTTAAGACACCAATTGACAGTGTTTTGTTTACATTTAGTTAAAATACTTATACCAAATATACCAAAACCAAGTATAAATGATGTTTTTTTTAAATAATTTAGGTTTTTTTTATATAAAAGTTTACTGCCTCATTGGCAGCGGTAACCAGCGTGTACACAAAATAATGTTACTTTGTTCGTATAGAATTGGCAACGTGCATGGTGATGTACATAGATTTTCTGAAAAGCCAATAATGCTAGATTTTTTTTTCATTTTTCTGTAGACCCTAAGACGGTATTAAATAAAGGTATGATACTGTATCACTTGTTTTTGTATTTTTTTACTCTTGCCAATTTAAGGATTAAAATATATTCTTTTCTTCATAAATACGTAGTACCTGGGCGACCGAGCTTTACTCGGGCTAAAACTCGATTATAAGCGTTTTCCCAGAGATAAGACCAAGCTAGATCGATTTCTCATCCCCGAAACTCCCCACACACCAAATTTCATCGAAATCGTTGGAGCCGTTTCCGAGTTTCTCGAATTGCTCGTTTAAGGTATTAGATGTATTTTATATACAAACACAAAATATAACCAGATGTTGGTTTTATGCTACGAAACGATATTAGGATATATTTTCAGCATTAACTATCAGATCGTAATATTATTAAAAATATTCTGTCTGCGTAATTTGAACAGCAGTGTGGACGAATGCGATAAAATTGTGACGCTTACGACAAGTCACAGCAATTACGTATGGTCCCCGTATTTTAAATAGCAGTGTGGAGGAATGTGATAAAATCAAGACGCTTATAACACGTCACTGCGATTCCGTATCGTCCCCGTATTTTGAACAGCAGTGTGGACGAATGCGATAAAATTGTGACGCTTACGACAAGTCACAGCAATTACGTATGGTCCCCGTATTTTAAATAGCAGTGTGGAGGAATGTGATAAAATCGAGACGCTTATGGCACGTCACAGCAATTCCGTACCGGGTTTCGTATTTTAAGCAGCGGTGTGGCCGCTCCTTTAATCGGTTCTGTAGATTCGGAGCAAATTAGCTGTGGCAGACGCACAGACATACAGACAACGGATGGAACGGTACGGAACCCCAAAAACTATACGGATGTATAAGTCTTTCTTGGAGTTGAAAAAATGTTCTAATATAATCTAACACATTTCGCTTTCCCATTGAGCGAAAAAATCGAAAATTTATCAGCTATTTGTATATTCATATTTTTCTATTTTCGGAAATTGTCTCAATGAACGCAAGATTTTCCGAATCACCGGAGCTCGTGTCGTATAACCTGATTATCGGGCTGATTATGTTGGAGAAGGGTTTCTCACGTTGCCATGGCAACGAGAGATTTTAGGTATAAGTCCTCTTTCTCATGGGTCAAACGAGATACTCAACAAGAATAAGAATAAGAATTCGTTAAGAATTCGGTATTTTACGTATATCGCGTGGCGTGGGAATAAATCGGTATAAAAAGTAGCCTATGCACTCGTATTAAGGGGGCATCAAGTTTCTAGCGCTAATTAACGTGGATATGGGGAGGGGGGGGGATAGTAGGAAGCGCGGCAGCTCAAGATAGGTTGGTAGGAAATTGCGCGTTTTTAGGTAGTATTTTCTTTTATATTTTAAAATGTAACGTTATTGAAAGCATTCCTAGACGAACGAGAATTTTTATTTTCAAATCGGTTCATGTTGTAACATCAAATCATAAGAGAGTTTCAGAACGTATAATGTGTATTGATAGGTTTTTGAACAACCAATAAACATAGATAATAAACATGTCTACCGTTGTTTCATTAAAATATGGCGCAGTCGAAAAAAACTAAGAAAATAAAAGTATAAACGGTGATAAAGTTAAAATAAAGCACAAAAATGGATAGTGCAGCAAAGGTGCCACCTAATTTTGATCTGCAAAACAGGAATGCAGCCAACGAATGGCAGATATGGAAGACGATGCTTGAAGATTACATCATCGTGTCGGGCCGCGAGGAGGCAAACGATAAAACAAAAAAGGCAATTCTGAGAAATGTAATAGGACCTGAGGCAGTAAAAATAATAGTTACCATACCCGGGAGTGAGAATAAAACTTATGAAGAAACGCTGCAGGCTATCGAAGATTTTGTAAGACCAAGATAAAATGATGTCTTTCAAAGATACCTATTCAATCAAAGAACACAACAAAGAGACGAACCTTTTGAAAACTTCCTCACCACGTGCAGACAGTTAATAAATACATGCAATTATAAAAAAAGTGACAACATTGAAGATGACTTACTGCGAGACAAAATAGTCCATGGAATTAAAGACAAAGGAACTCAAGAAACCTTGCTCCGCATTGAAGACTTAACATTGGAAAAGGCAGCAGCAGTTTGTAGATAAAGCTCTTCAGTGTGTTGTGTGTGACATGATTTCAAAGTAAACAATGTGTAAAACCGTAACGCTTTTATATTCCTTAACGTTTGCATTAATTTCGGGATCGAATCGGAAATGAGGAGATGGGTACGTAGAAGAACAATGGTCACCGGTATAGTTACGCGAAACAGCTCCTTGTAGTAGCAAGTGGTAGAATGGACGGCAAGCGCAGCGCAGGACGTCCACCAACGAGATGGACGTTGGACGGTCAAACGCTTCCAACCGAAGCAACTGGAGGTCTTTGGGGGAGGTCTATGTCCAACAGTGGATGTCCTACGGCCAATATGATAATGACGATTTATTTCACTCTTCATAATATGTCCATATGCGGCATTATAATATTAAAATCAAATCGGAGTACTACAAAAAAAAATCTGTATCATAATCGGCTATGTTGAAAATATTAATTCGCTGCGTGGACTTCAATACAATGAATAGAACAATATAACTAGTACATTGAAAAAAAATCCAAGGTCCACAACAGGCGGCTTTATCGCTACAGACATCCTTTACAAAAGTAAGAATAAAGACGGAGGTGCGATTCTTATCGTACCTATAGGAATAACAATACATGAAATATACATACACAAAAAAGAATGATTGATCGAAGATCCAAGATTCAAATCCATACTAATATTATAAATGTGAAAGGTGGTGGCGTTGCCAAGAGCGTAGTCAGCTATCGGTAATTTTTGAAAAAATATTAGCCTATTACAAATATACAATTTTACTCGCACGTGATGAAAAAATTGTTCGTCACACGGACGGTACTAGTAGAATTAGAAACATCGTCTCATTAAAGCGCTCAGTCTTCGACTTCGGGCTTCTATTCTAATAGACTCTCGTTCGTAATTCCTTATTTACCGCCCTTAAGACACAATGTACTATATTAATATTCAGGGTTTAGAAAGGCTTTTTAATTATGTAACTGACCTCAATAAAGGAAAATTGCTTAACCAACAAGGTCGCCTTAAAAGGGACAGATTTTGTTACAAAAGAAATTACTATATCAGATTTCATAAGAGAAATTGGATCATGCCAGATGATAAATATTACAGAGGTTGTTTATGGTAGGCAGATATTGCGGGTACAAGCGGGGGAGAGGGGGGAGGGAGGGGGCTACTACGAAATTTGAAAATCGAAGTTCGTGTCGTACCGTCCCTCTCCCTCTCGTATTATACTATTAGCGGCAGCGGGACGGCAAGATACGAAGCTCAAATTTTGTACTTCGTAGCTTGTAGTATAGGGCCAGCTTCGTTGTTTTTTTTAGGGTTCCAAGCACCATGGAACCCTATTATTGGGTCTCATTGAAACGCAGCGTAGGATGTAAAAATTTATCATTTGCCTACAAAAATGGGTCTTTTGATCAAAATCCTGTATCTGTTTAGCGAAAGGACAAAATCAGCCAAAAAAGGCAACTGTTCTTTATTTTCACTTAGTGATTTGATAAAATCCCTCAAACATGTGAGTGAGAATGACAAAATGGATTCTCCATTTTAACATCCTGCGTGATTTGGTCGTATTCCTTACAGATTTGTTTTATTGGCCATTTCCCTGCGACATATCAGTTATATTTAACGTTGAGAGGTATTGTAATGTATTAATTGTTTCTAAAAAGCAACAAGTATAGCGACGTCGAGGTAAATCGAGAAGGAGATGGCCAGATGATTTCTAATTTTTCTATGATTGGCTTTTTGCTATTTCACTGTATTGATTTTTGGTGTTCAATATATCATATCGTAATATTTGTATCGTATTGTATCCAAAAGTTTCATTATAATCCCTAATAAGGAAACTCTCTAAGCCACCCAGAACTGCAGTGTGGATTTTAATTATAAAATGTCAACAAACCTTGCCAAAGCTGAAAGGAAATTGACGGTGGATCCCGGCGTTATTCAAACCGATACGCCAGCACGATACGTTTACAGTTTAGGTTCTTCATCTTGGGGCGATACACGATGATTTTGAACTTTCGTTTCACTGTGCACCTGTTTCCTGTATTGCTTACTATTGTGGCGTACAATAAAAAGTCATTGTAAGTATTGTAAAGATTTTTAATCCGTGATCAAGAGTAGAGAAATATTAATAAAATAACCAGCCACAACTGAATTTAGTAGGTGGGATCTCATGCAATTACCTCACTGTTTAATTAATTACAATTAATGATATTGTTAAAAGCAGTAGCCGCTGGATACATGCTAATCCTACATAAACGATTAAAATGATAAAACGTATATCAATTATAATACATAATATAATTTCATATAATAATCATTATCATACATAATATATATAAGTGATAGTGACACTCAGTTCAACATGTTCATGCAAGTAGCAATTTCTGATGTACCTACTACTACTTATCTTGTGTTAACAATTGTTGGTGAACCTTAAATAAATAAATATAATATTACAATATTATTATTTATTAAGAAAATACAAAATATCCATATGACTAAAACTACTATTAAATTGAAATAACTAAAACTAAAACTTTAATTAAAAAAGAGAGGTGGGCCTCTTGGCATGGTGCCCATCACGCAGGCAGCATTCCCGCGTTGAACTGCGATTGAGATTCTTTGCGCGAGAAAGCTGCCGACGCGAGGGTTGCCTGTTGCCTCCCTTAACCTATTGCTGAGCTCCCTGTGTAGCTCCAGCGCACCCTTACCCCAAGGACCTAGAGTCTCGTTGCGAAAGCAAAAAAATGATATTGGGCGCCGAGACAGCTATATTTTGTGGCCTTGAGGCGTTCCCGGGCGTCTGCCGCCGCCCCCGCACATTTGGTAGTTGCTGATAGGTAGGACGCCGCCAGGGTATCTGTACAGGTAGCGTCCCACACAAGCGTACGGCCAGTCTTCCAGGGTATCAACGACATTCCGTCAGGGCGTTTGCCATCGCTCCGTACCATCTGGGGCTCCAGAGCAGCGGGAACGTTGGCACTAACGAGCGCCCTTCTGAGAATGTCGTTGAGAGCGGCGTGGCGTGACAGGCGGCCGGCGCCCGAGGAGCAGGAGAAGCCATGGTGGCCACAATGGTGATGCCACACTGAATTGATTATTTTAGTGAGATTTAAGCTTATTTTACTACTACTTAGGAAAGAAGGTTAGGGTAGATTAGAATTGCGTACTCAGTGAAATTGATACTGAAATTGTTTATAAAAAAACGAACTGTATTATTATTTATAATTATATCTTAGATATTATGAGTATTGTATTTTCTTTCAACATTATAAAACATGTTAATATCGATAGTTCATTGTATCATATAATAGGCATTTTGAAATTATATACGTTTTTTGTTTATTTTATTGAATGTTTTATTTATACGAAATGAGCTCGTATGTTACGAGTATTTTATATTTTATGGCTAAATATAATTACTATTTACTCATGATCATTAATTTATTTGTTGTATAGACGTATAGCTACCGTGAAGTTGCGGGTGAGCAAATTAATTGTTTATAGGTCGAACGAATCACGGTCAGACGTATTGGTTCGTACAAGGCATTGAAGGTCCGATCATCCCTCTATTTACAGTGGATTTCACAAAACACCAAAATTTATTGGGCGTTTAGTAATTGACACCCTTATTTTTTGGGGAAAAATTTTCGGGATTATGAATATATTAATATTTTGGCCGTCGAGAGAAACTGAATGAGGCACTTTTTACTCGAAGGCGAAATAAACAATTAGATAATATTGTATGTGTGTGTTTGTTTGATACGCTTTCACGCTTAAAGTATACAAATAATCGAGATGAAATTAATTTATAACATACTTAGTAATTATAATTTCATATTCAAAAAATCAAAAAAATAAAACATTTATTCAGTAAATAGGCCGCAATGGGCACTTTTACACGTCATTTTTTAAACTACCAGCGCTTTCGGAAAGACCATCATTGCCAAGAAAAATGCGCCGCAAGAAACTTGGCAGAAAGTCATTTTTTCAACATAAAATAATTACAAATAAAATACTTAAAAACTACAGTATACAATTAAATAAAAGAAAATACATACTAAATAATAATAATAATACAGGGATGTATGGGGTCCCTTAGTTACAAAACTAAACACTAACTATTATCTACGTTCAGTGAAAGTGTAGACTGCTTCCACCGTCATAAATAAAAAAAAAATCTGAAATTTACATTTCAGGTCAAGTAACCATTAAGCTTTTGGATTCCGAAGACAAGCTCACGTCTGCCGCCCCCAATGTTAGCTCACACGAACTCATGTCATGCTCTGAAAGCAGAGCGGTACCGAGAGCATGGTATTGCTTCCGTTCCCATAAGCTCTATGGGATTCATCTATCGTTAACTTGTTTCGCATTTAAAAATCAAACACTTTAAGACTAATAACAACTCTTTGTACTCTATGCTTTGTAACCATAAAGATAAGGTGGATAAAGGAACTTTTTTTTTTATACAGTATAGGCTTGCGTTTGGCCACAATCACGCCTGATGGAAAGCGAGAATGAGGCCTACAACACGCTTGCCTAGTAAATGCTCATTCACCCTGGACTTGAAAGCGGCCGAATTGTAGTGTTCAGGAAACACAGTCGCAGGCAGGGAATTCCACTCTTTTGCTGTGCGGTTGATGAAGGAAGAGCGAAAACGCTTTGTGCGGATTTTTGGAATACTGACAACGTAAGGGTGGAGACCCCGCCTACTTCTGGTCGACCTGTGGAAGAAAGGAGCAGGTGGAATAAGGTCGTGCAATTCCGAAGCACATTCTCCGAAATGCAGCCTGTAGAATACCGACAGGGAAGCCACTCTTCTGCGATGACGAAGGCTCTGACGACAAAATCCTCGTCGCAGGCGACGCCGATGAGCCTCTTCGCTCGCTGTTCTACCGAATCCAAAGCAGCTAGCTGATATTCAGCAGAACCGTCCCAAAGGTGGTAGCCAAACATATGTTAGAATCAAATCATTCATTATTAGACTGATTCTTATGAAGTGTTACATTATTGCGGTAGTGGCAAAGTGTTTCGTCTGGATGTTCTGGAATTCATGGAAATAATTATGTACAACAGTATGCGGTCTATTATTAATGAACAGGTAAATTCAGTATCATCTCCCTTGCTACGGCTTGGGTTCAAATTCAGCAATAACAGTTAGGATTAATAAAACACGCCTTAACAGTAAATAAATAAATATTCAAGGTACTTTTATTTAACGTTTAAAATTTATTAATATGTTGTGGGTTTTTTTTGAGAAAAAATATAGGTGGGTACTTAGGGAGCTACAGTGACAAATTTAAACGTTTCTTGAGATTTGTTAGTCTAACATCTAGTAGCATGGTGTACGGTTATGTTTCTCTGAAGATGAGCTCTGGTTGAGTTCGAAACACAGTGTAGTGTGGTGGTGGTGGTGGTAGATGGGTTTGTGTGATTTATGTGTGTGTTCTTACAGTGTGGAGGTGGAGGAACTGCATGAACACGCATATCTTGCATAGGTAACCGTAGCTATCATAAGGTCGCGGGTGAGCAAAGTAATTGTTTTAGTTCATTCAAAAACAATGTATTTTTATATACGTATAAGAGGAGGAAAACGAGCATGCAGGTCACCTGATGGAAAGCAATAACCACCGCCCGTGAACACCCGCAACACGTGGGGTATCACAGGTGCGTTGCTAGCCCTTTGAGAGACGAATATAAGTATTTTAGAGGCAATGCAATGGCTATCTAAGTATTCCTCGGACATTCACCTTTTTCATGTCTTAACCTTTTGAAGTTAGACAGAAATATTAAGTCAACAAAAAACTTCTTAATTAAACGTGATTAAACTTTTAACTTTCCTAATAGTAATAATTACAGGATGTCCTGCCGATGTCGAAGCAGAGACTTTCAAAGTTTAATTTACTAGATTCACTCAGCTGTTTCCACTAGAGATGTGCTGTGCGAGGATACATAGGTAAACACATTCATCATCATCTTCATCTCAGCCTGTATACGTCCCACTGCTGGGCACAGGCCTCCTCTTAGAATGAGAGGGCTTGGACCGTAGCTCCCATGCATGAATTGCTTCGCAGGTTTGTGCAGGTTTCCTCACGATGTTTTCCTTCACCGTAAAGCTCGTGGTAAATTTCAAATGTAATTTTGCGTTTTTTTTTATGTAGCCTGTATTATGTCCCACTGCTGGGCAAAGGCCTCCCCTTTTCTCCGCCACTCTTCCCTGTCTGTGCATATGAATTTCGAAAAACTCAGAGGTGCGAGCCGGGGTTTGAACCCACGATCCTCTGCTTGAGAGGCCATAGGTCAAACCACTCGGCCACCACGGCTATACGTATAAACACAAAACTACTATCGAAAATACAAACTCAAATATGGATTCATAGAAAAACCAGAAAAATAAAATCAGCGCTGGGAATCGAACCCAGGTCCTCGGCATTCCGTGCTACATCTATACCACTACACCACCACTGGACAGTGATACAGACACGAATTTCTCCTATGCACCACATATCTCAGCTTGTTTTTTATCTTATTTAGTCACTTAAGCAGCGACACTAGCGACATCTATGCTGTAGCCCTCATCGAGAAACTTTCAACACCCCATTGGAACTAACCGCTCACCCGGACAAGAGATGTCGTTACTAAGCAATCAAATTAAGATTGGTTTTTTGGAATCATTTTGTATTTTTTATTTCAATTCCAAATTTGTTGTTACTTTTACGGTCATCCCGTAAAAACCATATCGAAAATACAACCTGACCTGGGTTCGATTCCCAGCGCTGGTTTTTTCTGGTTTTTCTATGCATCCACATTTCAGTTTGTATTTTCGATATGGGTTTTACGGGATGACCGTAAAAGTAACAAAAAATTTGGAATTGAAATAAAAAATACAAAAAGATTCCAAAAAAACAATCTTAACAAAACTACTAAACTACTAAAAACACATTCCTCTGGTGGAAACGTAGCCTTAGAATGCCGCAATGAACGACAATTCGCCTCTTGCAACCACCGATTGTTCGCAACTCTTGGAAGGCTTGCCATCGCTCCGTCTTCCGGTTCGCACTCACTATGCACTCATTTAGCAACAGCAAAAATACAAACGAAATATTAGAAAACAGGGATAATCTTTTAAACATTAGCTGTTGATGGCTCTTTAAATCTCATGGACGTTTTAGAGTCACCGTCCTTCGTTCTCATCGACCTCTGCGCCATCTTAGGTCAGTAACTTTTCGCTCTCCCCATGTTATAAAGCTTAACGAGTTAAAAAGATTGGGAAGATTAAACGCAAGCTAGAAATCCAAGGGGTTCATTACGTGTTGGACGAAATCAAATTTAAGGCTAAAAAATTTACCCTCGGTATACTCGTATTCAGCGTTTTCATGATTTTTTAGAGTTCAGCATCTCCAAGCTGGCAAGCTGGCAAGAACTGGATGAGACTGGCCGAGGATCGTGCTCAGTGGCGTGCAACTGGAGAGGCCTATGTCCAGCAGTGGACTAAGATAGGCCGATGATGATGATGATCTCCAAAAGCGGCGGTCCCAAAGGAAGACCAGCGCCGTTCGCACGGCCGGCATTATGCTGATTTGGGACCATATCATTACGTATTTTGTGTAATAATCCAACTATATAATGTAATATTATAAATGCGAAAGTTTGTGAGTGAGTGAGTGAGTGAGTATGTTTGTTACTCCGACTGTTACTGCGACGGATTTGGATGAAAATTGGTATGTAGATAGTTTGACATCTGGAATAAAACATAGGCTACTTTTTATCCCGATAGTCTCACGGGGTAGGGATAAAATCTCGAAATAACAACCGCTGAGCTTAGAGTAATGAAATTTGGGATGTTTGTTTTTAATGCAACATCAATGAAAACCACGATAAGTAATTTTCAGGAATTCCCAAGTGAATTTTGTAAAATCCCAGAAATCAATTAAACCGATGTATCTAATGATTTACACGAGTGAAGTGATCAATCATCATCATCATCATCCCAGCCTATATACGTCCCACTGCTGGGCACAGGCCTCCTCTCAGAACAAGTGATCAATATTTAAACTAAATAACTTGCATGCTTGCTTTGCTTACATTATTGCTTGCACCTTTGGGAGTATGCTTGCTTGATCTTTTGATTGAATGCTTGCTTGCAACTTTGGGAGTATGATTACTTGATCTGTTGTTTGCATTCTGGCTTGCATGCTCGTTTTCATGCTTGCTCGCATGCTTGCTCGCATGCTTGCTTGCATGCTTGCTTGCCTGATTGCATGTTTGCTTGCATGCTTGTTTGCATGCTTGCTTGCACGCTTGCTTGCATGCTTGCTTGCACGCTGGCTTGCATGCTTGCTTGCACGCTTGCTTGCATGCTTGCTTGCACGCTTGCTTGCATTCTTGCTTGCACGCTTGCTTGCACGCTTGCTTGCATGCTTGCTTGATTGCTTGATTGCTTGCTTCTTTTAAATGTTTATGGTTCACGCGAGCGAAGCATACTCACTTGCAAGTTTGCTTAGGTATTTGCTTGCATGCTTGCTTGCGTGCTTGCTTGCGTGCTTGCCTGCGTGCTTGCTTGCGTGTTTGCTTGCGTGCTTGCTTAATTGCTTGCTTCTTTGAACTGTTTTTGGTTCACGCGAGCGAAGCTGCGGGTAAAAGCCAGTGTCATGAATAAATGTTTTTTCTTTCTTTAAAAAAAAACACCGATTGTGTCGAAACACCGGCGCTCGATTGACCACTATAAACTCGTTGGCTTTAATGCGACTTGCACGATTTTTCTTGCAAGTCTAAATTCGGCTTTACAGGATCTCTCCGTTGTTTGTTAAGTGTTTGTCTGTCGTCTGCTTAGATTAAATTATCTAAGTTCGTCCTTCACATTTGATCCGAAATTACTGAACCGATTAAGTTGGTTCAAATTCGTATCTACACATGTAAGCCCGTGACCCAATTGTTTAAACAGTTTTTTGACTTTATCGAAAATACAGACTGAGACATGGATGCACAGAAAAACCAGAAAAAGAGACCAGCGCTGGGAATCGAACCCAGGTCCTCAGAATTCTGTGCTGCGTGCTATAACCCCTACACCACCGCTGGACAGGAGTCTAGACACAAATTTCTCCTATGCACACATATTTCAGGTTGCTTTTTTTCTACTACGCAACTTAAGCACCAGCACTAGCGACATCTATGTTTCGCTCTCATCGAGAGACGAAACACTCTTTCGGAACTAACCGCTCACCCAGACAAGAGATGTCGCTACTGAGCAGTCAAATTATGATTGGTGATTTTGTTTTTTTTTTTTTTATTCAACTGGATGGCAAACGAGCAAGTGGGTCTCCTGGACCAATCATTAAAATAATGGGTTATAGCACGCAGCACGGAAGCTGCGGACCTCGGTTCGATTCCCAACGCTGGTCTCTTTTTCTTGTTTTTCTGTGCATCTATGTCTCAGTTTGTATTTTCGATATGGTTTTACGGAATGACCGTAAAAGTAACAAATTTAGAGTTGAAATAAAAAATACAAAAATACTCCAAAAAACCAATCATTAAATATGTATTGACTTTATTTATTTAGATCATCATCATCATCTTAGATTATATACATCCCACTACTGGGCACAGGTTTCTTAGAATGAGAGGCCTTGGTGCATAATTCCCACACGCCCTCAGTGCGTTTAAATCAATGCATGTTGGCATCTTCAAACGAAATTCCTTCTTTATTTTATCCGCAGACGCAAACAAATAATGCTAAATTATTTTTATGTGGGAGTTTGCTATTATTTCTTTGGGAACCACCTTGACTCGTCTAAAAGTTTATAATATCTACACAAAGACTGAGCTATTGCAAAAACTTACATTCATTCTACGACTTTCTTTAACAAAAACGCTGGTTTATTCCATTGATTTAAGGGTTTCAAGATTGAACAACAAATTAGAAAGGAGCTAAACCTTATTTTGCATAACATTAATTGTCCTAATATGAATTCGGCATAACATAATTGTGCATAACACCGAACTTGCATAATTATAAAGAAGCATAATACTTATTTAGCATAATAATTTACTTATACAATAATCATTTTATGTTTATACTCTTTAATACTTATGCAAAGTAATGTTATGCTAATTAAATATAAGCCAACTTATCCTTATGCCAATCCACATTGTGCGTATTCAGTTATGCGAATTAATAATTATGTGAAATAACGTTATACCAATTTAAATTAGGACAATTCATTTATGCAAATTAATATAGACCTAGCTAAAGCACTTTACTCAAAATCTCGGCCTATGTACAAGTCTCACTGCTGAGTACATGACTCCTCAGGCCATTTGTTTACGTCCATTGTTTTTTCAGGACAACGGACCATTTCTTTTATCGGACTCGCATTGTTGTACGGCTCATAATGAACATGTGTACATGCACCGGACACTACTTGTCCGGCGACCGTATTTCGCCGGATGCATCACCGTCTCCCTTCGGCGCAACGGACACAAGTCCGCCGTAAGAAAGACGGTCATTCATGCTAGTGTATCTTCTTCTTCTTGGTCGTCACACTCTTGGCAGAGTGGTCGTGGTCGTCACATCAGGGGTGGTGGCAAGCTTTACAATCCGTCGCCATTCCCGTAATGCAGCCTTTCTCGAATACTCGTGGAGTGGACCGTTGAGTGCAGCTTTAACTTGGTCCGTCCAACGCGTGGGCGACCTGCCGCGTGCTCTCGTGCTTTCAACCTTCCCTTGAACCACAAGCCGTTCCACAGATGTGTCCTCCCGACGTGTGATACGACGCGTGCCAGTGTATATTGCTATGTATATTATGTAGGTAGTGTAGACGCTACCGAAGCGGTTTTCTATAAATTAGAAATGGCACTCGAAACTGAAATCCATCCGGTATAAAATACATGTATACAAGGACATGCGCTTATTTACGGTTCGTTGTTCGATGAAAACCTACGGACGTATACAAGCGGCCTTATGGAACGAAAGAGATTGGCCTGCAGTTTCCACGCCGGCCCAGTACGGCTCATGCATTCAAAAAATTCAGATGTGGCGCTCTGAGAGGCTATAGGTCGATCCACTAGGCCACAAGGCTAGATGGGTAGGCTGGCTATGCAAGTTGAAGTAGCAATGGGCGGGCCACATCGCTCGAAGAACAGATAACCGTTGGGGGAGAAAAGTCCTCGAGTGGCGACCACGAACCGAAACACGAAGCGTTGGCAGGCCTCCCAATAGGTGGACTGATAACATCGTGAGAGTTACCGGCAACGTAGATGCAAATGGCGAGTTTTCGTTTATTATGGATTATGGCGTTCTGAGGTGGAAGACCTTTGTTCAGCAGTACGTCTTCCGGCTGATGCTGATGATGATAACCTCGCCACCACGACTTCTAGCTTTGTCTAAAGCACTATTAGCTCCTAAGCTACGTTGTTTTGTAACGTGACTCCATTTTTACTGTCATTTCCTTTAGATTAGCCCGTTGTTGGGCGCGCCATGAAATGCTGGTTGTATTAAAATAGCACTGAGGGGAGTGGTCGAGGGTGGCTTATCTTGTTAATTGGGGGAATCAGTCTGTTTGTGCGATTGGGGAGACGAAAATGATAATCTTGGGTCTATATTGGAATCCATACACATTTAAAGTCATAAAGTAAAGTTTGCCATAATGATCATTTGCCATAACTCTTTTTTCTTGTAATCAATAAGAGTAAGTTATTCCTGATTGTTATAAAAAAAACCGGTCAAGAGCGTGTTGGACACATCCGAAATAGGATTCCGTAGCCATTACGAAAAAAATAAGTAATATTTTTCTAAGGATTTCGTATTTTGTACGGAATATTCCAAGTTTAGGTATATTTTACCTTAGGCTGTTATTACTTTTAAAATACTAATAATTCTCAAGAGAACTTAACCGTTATAGTTTGCCTTGTAAGTTTGATATACTTACTACCATACCGAATTTTTCCAAAATTTTCCGCCCACTGGTTTAGTTTAGAGGGGTGGGGGACGCTCGATTTTAATTAAAATTTGCAATTTAAAGTTGAATATTTTGCAAACAAATCACTGAATCGAAAAATCGTTTTTGCAACCCCCTAATGGTTTTAAAAGACCTATCCAGCGATACCCCACACTACAAGGTTGGATGAGAAGAAAAGAATCACCCCCACTTTACGTCTATGGAAGGAACTCTAAAATTTTTTTTTTAAATTTTTTATTGTACCATTTTGTCGGCATAGTTTACATATATATTCGTGCTAAATTACAGCTTTCTAGCATTGATAATTCCTGAGCAAAGCCGCGGACGGACAGGGTTCCGTTTTTGCCATTTTGGCTACAGAACCCTAATAAAATTACCTAACCTATACAGTTCTACAGGTTGACTATTTCAAAGTTCTTGAAAATTTTGTGACTGAGAGTTATGACAAATATGATCATTATAACAAGCATGGCTTTATGGCTGAAAATGTCATGGATCGCGAACGGAACACATAACCTCACGTAGTTTAATAGCGTAACTACTTGAATACCTCCGACTGGCTCAGCTGTCAATGAAAACAGAAAGATAACATTTATTCGTGTGTTTACTTACGAAAACAGGTCAAGCGCGAATTAAACTCGTGAGGAGATGGTGCCGTACTTTCTTAGTCTTTGCGGCTTTTATGTTATTTTAAACTAGCCCTTACCCGCGACTTCGTCCACGTAGAATTCAGTAATCGCTATCCCGCGAGAACTACATTTTTAAGGTTCCGGAGCCAAAATGGCAAAAACGGAACCCTTATAGTTTCGCTATGTCTGTCTGTCTGTCTGTCCGTCCGCGGCTTTGCTCAGGGACTATCAATGCTAGAAAACTGTAATTTTGCACGTATATATATGTAAACTATGCCGAAAAAATGGTACAATAAAAAATCTAAAAAAAAATTTATTAGGGTACCTCCCATAGACGTAAAGTGGGGGTGATTTTTTTTTTCTCATCCAACCCTATAGTGTGGGGTATCGTTGGATAGGCCTTTTAAAACCATTAGGGGATTGCTTAGACGATTTTTCGATTCAGTAATGTGTTTGCAAAAGATTTAACTTTAAAGTGCAAAATTTCATTAAAATCGAGGGCGCCCCCCCCTTTAAAATCTAAACCGGTGGGTGGAAAAAATTGAAAAAAAAAACAGGTTAACTATAACGGTTAAGTTTGCTTGAGAATTATTAGTAGTTTTACTGTTAAATAGCAGCCTAATAGGTATGAAATATACCTAAACTTGGAAGATTCCTTATAAAATACGAAATCATTAGAAAAATATTACTTATTTTTTTCGTAATGGCTACGGAACCCTATTTTGGGCGTGTCCGGCACGCTCTTCGCCGGTTTTTTATTTTAAGTTAGTTTAACGCGGTTTTTTTTTATTCGACTGGATGGCGAACGAGAAAGTGGGTCTCCTGATGGTAAGAGATCAACATATATGCAATTTTCCAGGATAAAAATATCCTATGTCCGACACGCTCTTGGCCGGTTTCTTTTTTAAAGTATCATGACAGACGGAGAATAAAGTGATCCTATAAGACTATAAGATTTTCTTTTTAATTCTTGTAATGTATGACGCCAAATTTCCGAAAGTCAATAGTGATTTGGAAATCCTGTGTGAAAATACAATGTCTCAGCCATAAAGAAAACAATACGAGAAAAGCCAGACGCATTTTTACGTACCCCTCTACCGAAGTCGTACTAACGGGATAGGGTTATTTTTAACCACGCATCTGACTAACAGTTTTAAATCTCACAGCTTTGACATGTTAATGTGTTTTCCAACCGGTGGTACTCCCCACATTCCACAGTTAGGCCATGGTTATAAACTAATACGATTTGAAAGTTTGTAAGTTTACCTACAGGGTGTCTCTGAATCAAATCAGCCCACGTCCACCCACTGCTGCTGAGTAAAGGCCTCTTCATTTTAGATAGATAGATAGATAAAACGTTTATTTGTTACTGCAAACACACACAATCAAAATTACATAAATTAGAAAGAAAAGAACAGTCCTAACTTAAAAGTATTTAAACAATTTTCAATTGTTTGTGTGCGCTGCAGTAGTGCAAAAGGGCCATGGCTCAGTGGTCAACATTGCTCATAGGAGCAAAACACTGATATTCTGCCACAACCCAGAGGGCCAAGAACAAATATTATCACCTTATTAAAAAATATAAATGTACAATACAAAACGAAACAAACAGTGCCAAGCAAAATGAATACATTTTCAATATAACAGTTTTGTACCTGCCTACCATCAACGAAAATGTATTTTTAAATTTAATGATTCATAACATAGGTACAAATGAAAAGAGAGAAAGAAAAAAAAACAAGTTAAGCAGCATCACAACAAACATGCAGCCACCCTTCAGTTCCTTAACCCTACCCTACATTTTAAAATTACAATTATAGTCAAGTACCGAGCAACCGCTTTGCTTCTGCAAGAGAATTAACTTAATGTGTTTTAGAAAAGTATTTTTCACGCCACCTTGCCCGGTCCTGCGCTCATCCACAGTTTACCAATCGACTGCCAGATGTCATCCTTCTGCCCTGCCCACCGTTTGTCGATCCAACCTTGGCCACCACTCTGTAACTGCTTTCGACCTGTACCCCTAGTGTAAGTTTTTGGTTACAAAATAAGTCTCGATCGCGTTCGCGTAAAATCTCAATTTGTATGGAAACACGAACATCGCAAACGTTCCGCCAGAGGCGCTGTTCGTGTTTCCATACAAATTGAGATCTTAACGCCAACGCGATCGAGACGTATTTTGTAACCAAAAACTTACACTAAGGGCACTGTTGTCAAGTGGGTGTACTCGAATAGCTGAGTTTCTTTTATTTTTTAACATTTTCAAATATCTTGAATTTAGATCATTTATTTATCCTCAAAATTTAATTGTTACATCGGATATGGCGATAACGCTGGTATTTCCTTGGTACGGGGGCCTTTAATTAATTTGACATCTCTAAAGCCGAGTTCAGACTTGCAAGAACAGTCGTGCAAGTTGAATTACATTGCAGCGCTCGATTGATCACTACAAACTCGTTGGCTTTACGGCCTCGCAATGTAATGCAACTTGCACGATTTTTCTTGCAAGTTTAAACTCGGCTTAAGATAAACATTTATCAATGTGCTGCCAATTTAGCATAATAAGGTGCTGTTTCACCATCCATTGATTAGTGTTAACTGGCGGATAGGTGTGATGCCGTCTCTATTTGTTTTGTTCGAAAAGACGGAGACGGCATCACATTTAGCCGTCGGTAAACGCTAATCAATGGATGGTGAAACAGCCCCTAAGAATAATAAGATACGAAGTAGGATTAAGAATTAAGAGAAAAAAATCAGACAATATTTACCACATACAACGTAGTAACATACAACTGTTGTTAAATACTATTATTGGTAATACTTAGTGCGTACTTATTATTGTTAAAATTATCGGAATATGTTTTGGTGAGAATCGGTAAGGAAGTAGATTTATTTTTTCAGATTACCTGTAGCATAATATGTTTTCGTATAATTCTATCTCTGTTGGTTCTCCAATAAAGTAAAATAAAATAATAAAACCGGTTTGCATATCGGGGGAATAGCCCAATACTCGTATAAGAGCCTCTCTATGTTATTAGAAACAAATAACGATGTATATATATTTTTTTATTCGACTGGAGCAAGTGAGTCTCCTGATGTTAAGAGATCACCACCGCCCATAAACATCTGCAACACCAGGGGTATTGCAGATGCGTTGCCAACCTAGTGGCCTAAGATGGGATACCTGAAGTGCCAGTAATTTCACCGGCTGTCTTACAATACAATACAATACAATAACTCTTTATTGCACACCAATACAGTAAACAGTACAGAGAACACAAGTATATACATAGAGATTTTCTTACTCTCCACGCCGAAATACAACAGTGCAAGCACTGCTGCTTCACGGCAGGATTAGCGAGCAAGATGGTGGTAGCAATCCGGGCGGACTTTGCACAAGGTCCTACCTACCTAGTTTACTAATGAATATATTTACTATGGAAATTATCATTTTTATTCTCTCAGCAGTTGGAATTTCGCATTAATTCACAAACCCTCGTACTTAACAGTAATTTTGAGGCTGACCGAGTTGAAGGTTACCTATGATTGTTTTTTTGACAATACAAATATTGTATTTTCGATATGGTTTCACGGGATACCCGTAAAAGTAACAAATTTGGAGTTGAAATAAAAAATACAAAAAGACTCCAAAAAACCAATCATAATTTGATTGCTTAGTAGCGACATCTCTTGTCTGGGTAAGCGGTTGGTTCCGGAAGAGTGTGACGTCTCTCGATGAGAGCGGAACATAGATGTCGCTAGTGCTGCTGCATAAGTAGCGTAGTAGAAATAAGCAATCTGAGATATGTATGCATAGGAAAAATTCGAGTCTAGATTCCTGTTCAGGAATAATTAATTCTTGGTGTTTTGCTCCACCATAGTATAAAGCAGTATGCTGTCCACCAACAACACGATTTTTACACACTAGTGCGTTGTTTCTGACCACAGTCACTAGAAGTACACCTGTCTTTTTCTAATCTCACTGATGTGAGCAGGGAAGAACGATAGAGCGCATAAAGCAAGTAAAGTGAAGTATATATGACTGAAAACAATTTATTAATGTAAAAATGGTAAATAAAATAACAGCTAGTGAGCGAGAAAAATGGGCGAGGACAAAAGCGAATGAGGTGGGTACTTAGTTACGAGTAGATTTAGGCTTCAATTCCGCTAGCCTTCGATGTAAGGTTTTTATTATCATATTGGTATGCGTTTTTACCAATATAATATAAAGGTATTTTCCGGATTTCGATTTTTATTGCTTATAACTATGATATTTATACGATATTTTATATATTTTGGATATACATAAGTATACATAACAGTACCAAAATACTCGTACTTAGTGATGAAATAGAAAATATTGGAAGTCTTAAAAAAACCAGTAGACCGGAAAACCTTAGAAAATTAGATTACCTACCCACATTTGTACTGCCAAAATGTAACAATGTGTATGGAAGACGGAGGTGGGAATACATGTTACCTAATATTCTTAACGAACTTGATCACAACATACTTACGAGTGTGTGTGAAACATTGTTAAAGCAATTTACCTAACGTGATATAGTAACTTTGGGTTAAGCTTACGTGTATGCCTAGCCTAAAGATAAATCATGATTAATTACCAACTTATGGTTATGTGAGTGAATTCAACGGCAGTTAAACCTTAGTATGGTTTTGCTCGTTGCATTATTGTAAAATGTTAAATTGTTTTTCTATTTAGTAAATAAATTAAAAAAATTTAGTTGGTGTAATTTTCGACCATTTATGATATTACTATATTACCTATATATAGGTACTTAACATTGTTTTTGGTGAAACTATTATACCTATAGGTATTATATATACTATACTATATACAAATTTAATGACAGTGTAATCTACAGATTGGTTTAGGTTGGGTTAAGTTTATTCTGTTACAATCCTGTGAAGATGGCAATTTCTGAGAAAATTGAATTATATCAGATGTATTTAGTTCATTATTATTTTTAAACTTTATGTAATTCGATGTGTACCCCAAAAATACACGCTGTGTACTGATTAATACTGTTGACTCTTTGTACCCTAAATTCTCAACAAACCCGATACGATGTCTTGTCATACACCAAATTAGATGGATGTTGCTTCCAACAATCTATCATTTTGCGTCTTGCTGTGAAAGTGGAACAAACAGGCTTATTTTCGCATTAGTCAAACAGGTCATGAAAAGCAGGGTAGCGTTGATGGGAATTTAAGCCTTTCAAATGTTGCGACATTGATTGATTTATCAGTTCATCATCATCATCATCATCATTGTCAGCCGAAAGACGTTCACTGCTGGACATAGGCCTCCCCCAATTCTCCACTCAGACCGGTCTTGTGGTAACCAGGTCGTCGCTCCATCTTGTTGGAGGCCTACCGACAGAGACCCTTATCCAGTATCCCTTTATCAGTTCATTATTATGCTGAAGCTCTGATGGCCTAGTAATTTGACCCCTGGTCATGCACTCAAGCAGAAGGGTTCTTGGGCTTGCACTTCTGAGTTCTTTGAAATTTATTTGCAATATCACACTTGAAATTTGTCATGAACTTATTGGGGATGGAAAACATTGTGTGTGCATACATCTACGACCCCGGTACGATACTGGTTGGTCGTCCCAGGTATTGCTAGAGAGATGAGGTTCAGAGAGACCTTTTTGATGGGTCGAAAGCTGGCAACAGCTGCTGCCCTTGTAACTAAGAACGCAGTCATAGCTATTACTGAGTTTTAACTTTGTTTGAAGAAATGGGCTAAAATTCCCGATTTTCACAAGAGTAATTTTAACACAGTATAAGCCACGGTGGACGGACGACCTTAAGAGGATCGCTGGCGGCGGATGGATGCGAAGGGCTGAAGACAGAGTGTTGTGGCGCGCCATGGAAGAGGGCTATGTCCAGCAGTGGACTGCTGTAGGCTGATGATGATATAATGATGATAAGCCACGAGCAATTAGAGTATCAGAGTGTTGATCAGAACCGAAATGGCGCTACTTGCCCGAGCAAAGCGAACAAATGGAAAATTATTTTTCTGGTTCGTAACGGAAAAATCGAAACCGATGCAAAACTGATAGATAAAAAGACTGAAAGAAAGATTTATTAGTCACAACTTCACAAGTTAAATGCAGTAATTGTGGGTGTTAATATAAATTATAATCTATATTTTTTCGAATTCAATATTGTTTTTAGACCGTTACTCAAAAATCGCGATTTGGTAAAAAACCTTTTTTTTAAATGCCAAACAAAAGTTTACCCGAAACAGAATTATGGTATAACTTTAGAAACCGCACATCTGTGAATGAAGGGTGGAAAAATTTACATTACGAATGAGGGGGAAAAATTGGAAAAGCAATTACCTTGGGGTCTTTCCGGGACTAAATCGTATTACGAATAAGAGGCACGAAGAGCGCTCATAAATATCTGACAGGCTTAGTCTTGATCATGAAGCATTTTTTACCGGAGATGGTGACGCGTCCTCTGCCGAAAACGATATTGGAAACAAAAGGCTAGTGTCAAAAATATAATTAGTCCGCCAGTAAGGTACATTATCGGAGAATATTGGACACGTAATTTTTTATTTAGTCAATAAAACAAAAAATATGAACATACAGCTGCGCGCATCGGCAAGCGTGGCGTAGGACGCCCTCAGACTAGGTGGAGCGATGATCTTCGCAGGTTAGCTGGCAAGAACTGGATGAGACTGGCCGAGGATCGTGCTCAGTGGCGTGCAACTGGAGAGGCCTATGTCCAGCAGTGGACTAAGATAGGCCGTTGATGATGATGATGATGAACATACAGCTAGTTAACCGCGTGACAAACCAGAATAATCTTGGTTAGAAAAGGGCAGGAAGATGAAGAATGACAACATTTGGTTACGCAAAGTGTTTGGAAGGTTAATCTGTTTCTAATTTGTGTGACAATTTTGTTCTGTTAGGATTTTGTATGAACTTGACGTGTGGTATCCTTGTGTAAGCCTCCCGTGTAAACTGACAAAAAAGTAAGGACACAATTTTAGCTAATTTTTTTAAAATTCAAAGTATTTATTTCGGAATATTGTAGTACTATCAGCCAAATAAGTGGTCTATCAATTTTTAAACAAGTTCCTATCGATTGAATATGTCGCTTAAGTCGAACTTTCAAGTTGACAGACACGTCTATTGGCATTATTGTTATGTGACGTGCAAACGATTATCAACCCTAGGGTGGTAGACCACATATTTGGCTGATGGTACATTTAGGCATACATCAACATACCTAACAATCAAATTACACACACCAATGGCCGCGTGTGACACCGCATCCAGTGCCGCAACATTGGGGAATCGCACTTGGCAGCTAATGCGTCCAAGATGATGTTGGGGCTGCAATGAAGCGCAGCACCTCCTCATGCTGGCGTGGAAGCGACAGAATATATAATAGTACTAACGTACAGAATGGCCACGCTCCGCCCCGCACCGGTTCGAGTTACCCCACCCCTAAGCGCAGATTGCAGGAAAACAGCAGGAAAGCAGTCGGGTGCGCAACGCGATGTATATCGGTCGCACGGCACTAAGTTCGGGAGCAATGATTTTGCGAAATGGTAACGGTACCCTCCCTACTTCCTTTTATAAATAAATAATGATTTCTGAAATTATGGCGATTAATACATGAAATAACTACCTACCGAATAATTTGTTTAAGTTTGTAGTCGTATATCTATTGTAATTGAAAATAATAATGCTATCTAAGCCATACTTACCTACATATAAACTACCTTTAAATGTCATTGGTAGCACTTATTAAGGTTTTGCGATAGTCAGCTCTGTGTATCTTACGCACACATTGACGCGTGTACAGACATCGTCGTGCCTATGTAGATTCAAGAACGCGTATTTTGTACGGCGTGGCCGCCGTGTGGTGGAAGCCGTCCGTGCCGCGAGCGGCGAACATGGCCGACGTGCTACAGTCCCGCGGCAGCCCTATAACAACATTCTGTACGCGTCGTTGTACTGGACGCGCAGGGGGCTCAGTGTGCGCTGCGCGTAGTTGACCCACAGGCTGCACATGTAGAACGACTGGCAGTAGGCTTTGAACAGCGTCACCTTGACGCCGTCGCTACATCTTGCGAACCTACGGGCCAACATGTTACAACGCACAGCCAGCGCCCTGCGCTTCCTTTCAGTGTCCCGATTGTCGCACAGGTCTTCGGTGACCCAGTGGCCGAAATACTTTACCTCCTTCACTCGGGTCAGAGGAGTTCCGTTGAGGGTTACAGGGGGGACTGATTGATATGACTTGGTGCCTGCCCTAAACACCATGAACTCACCCAGCCCTTGGGTCAGCATATGACTCGCAGGTGCGCAGTAAGCTACGCAGCAGGGCTACTACGAAACTCGAAGTTCGTATCGAACCGTCCCTCTCGCTCTCGTATTAAATAGTATAAGTGTCAGAGGGACGGTACGATACGAACTTCGAGTTTCGAGTTTCGTAGTAGCCCTGCAGGGCCCCGATCGATGGACTCAGCAGAACCATGTCATCCGCATAGCTAACGTTGTTTACGGTGACTCCGTCTATGGAACAGCCTACATTGGATCTGCTGAGCTCAAAGATGAGGAGGTTCATATATAGATTGAAAAGACAACTCCTGTTATAAGTGCTTTGTGAGGTTTAGTACGAGTATAGGTATTTATTAAGAAAGTAAAACAAAGTCACGTCAAGAACATGTGATATATTCTTCCAGGAACGACTTCAAAAACGCTTAACGATCTTCAAGTGATCTATATGCAAGAAAGCGCACATGTAGAAATAATATTTTAGAGTTGCTACAATTTTGTATTTTTTTAATATTCTGGCTGGATCAAACAATGTAAAAATAACACGGCATTTAATACAAAGCCTGTTACGATATTTACTTGTGTAGACGTATTTAGAAATCGCAAATTCTCGGGCATAAATGGTGATGTTTGAGAAGCCATTTCACAATGAAATGTGATATTTATTCTCCAATGTTGTTATTTACTATATAACAACGTATTTACGAGACACTCAAAATCTGAAGATAGCCTAGATGACATAATCATCTTATAACAGTTCACTTCACTTCTCCAACTGCGCGCCATTTTTTATGACGAGGTATTTTCCCGCTCTTTATTTCATGTTAACAACCTCTTTAGGCATTTTCTGGAATCCTTCACGTTATCTGCGTTGTTAAACTTAATGGATCATGGGTGTTTGGGGGTTGAAGACCGCCTAAAGGGGTATGGGTTTAATCAGTTTGTTTGTTGATTTGATGTTTACTTACGAAGTTTTCAGGTTCTTCAAATTAATTATAAATTATAATTTATAATGTTTTGATGGCGAGAATAATCTACTGTTCTCTGATTTTATTAACCCCAGACGCAAAAAGAGGGGTGTTATAAGTTTGACCGCTATGTGTGTCTTTGTGTCTGTCTGTGGCACCGTAGCTCTTAAACGAGCAGACCGATTTGAATGTGTTTTTTCATTTATTTTAAAGCAGGTTTTCTAGTGATGGTTCTTGTCTGACAACTATAACATGTCTATGTTTTATCAAAATCGGTTCAGCCGTTATCGAGATATTGAACTTTGAATTGACAAAGTCGGGGATTTTCCGACTTTTTGTTGGTTAGGTTATAGTATTTTAACCTGGCGATGCAGTTAAAATTTGTTTAGTTTACTTAAACTTAGATCGAGTTCTCCTTGATAAACTTCTGTCAATTAAATTTATTTAGTAAATGACAAAATAGAGTCAGTTCAATAAACCGCCCTGCGTCACACCAGGCGCAAAGGTGCCCAATTCGGTGTACTGCCTTCTCGGCGAAATATGTTTCGTCAAATTTCACTTACAACCAATCTTTCGCCGAAGTTTCATATATGGCAAACCATTCGTTGGCATAACTTTACTCCGCATTTATCTTATTTCGCAACATTTTTATATTGCAAAATTTTACTTCATCACACTTTAATGTGGCAAATAATTATGTAGCAAATAATTGGCTTAGACAAATAACAAATTGTCAAATAACATTTGGGCAATTTTTATATTGCAGTTTTACTTCAAAATTTGTGCGAGCGAGCAAAGTGAGCGAGCAAGACGGTTCAGAGCAGAAGCGATAGTTTAGGTTTTTTTTTATAGCAGCCAGGAATCCTGCCACTAAGAAAGTAGGTTGGATGCCATTTAATATGTTGCGAAGTTATCTTGGTATGTTGTTAGTTAGTGTTGTGGTTTGCCAATCAATACATTTGCACAAAACATCAATGACATTTAAAAAAAATCCCAGGTATTAATTTGCATAATAATAATTTATGAAATGATTAGTTAGCAAAAGATATCAGTACGAAATGTTCAGTTGGGAAATAACATTTCGCCTAAATAAAAATATGGGATAAATAGTTTGGGAGATAATAATTTGCTAAATGACTTTCGCCGAAACATTAGTAAATCGCCCAATTTATATACTTACCGCGTTGCCCTATTAAGCCTCAATGGACAACCTTTGCACCAGAAACGACCCAAAGCGAGGGTCAAGACCTCTCTCACGAAGATGGCGCTTTACTTCAGTTTAAAAAAAAAGATGGTGTTAAGTTTTCATTTCATAATAAAATTGAATTTAGACAATTAAAATTAAACATATAAAAATACGTTTTCTTTCATGGAAAATTGGGATTCGATATAAAATATATGTAAACCAAAAATGAACAAATTATATAACGCACCAACTCACTTTATACTTTAGTTTTTTAGGCAATATCTTGACCTGTTTTTGTGTTGTAAAAATACCCGACTGTGAGGAGAGGTACCTAATGTTTTTAAAAGTTAAATCCTGGTAGGTATGTATGAAATCATAATACTACGAATGCCATTGTCAATGTCATATCATAATTTAATTTAGTTATTTTATTTTACAAAAAGGCAGGGCAACTAATTATTATTTGAGTTCAGCAGGAAGGTATTACTTGAAAAGCAAACTAAGAGAGGATAAATAACTGAATACTGTCTATAGACTCGATAGAGTAGGGTTGCTCAATTGTTTTTCATTTTCTATAGAACCTTTGCAGAATGGAAGAGGTCTGATTGAGTGGATGAAACTTTTGTCCGGAAAACAATCCAAATTGATTACGAGATTCAGATATTTGGGTCTGAGAGGATTTATAAAAGATTTCTCAAAAAGGTTCCAGAATATTTCGTTTACGAGTATAAGCTGACTTTTTTTAAGTCGGTTGAAAAAGTTACTTAGTTTTTTGTGATAAGTTATACATTGTAGACCTTGACGCTGAAAACTGCGACAAATACAACGAGTTACAACATCTTTTCAACTACTCTCTTTATAATTTAATACAAGTAACCTAAAAGTAGTTCGTTCAGAAACTTGAGAGGAGGATCGATTACGAGTTTTTATAAAACCCTCTTTTACGGTGCCCTATTTTTTTTTTATTCAACTGGATGGCAAACGAGCAAGTGGGTCTCCTGGTGGTAAGTGATCACTACCGCCCATAAACATCTGCAACATTAGGGGTGTTGCAGATGCGTTGCCAACCTAGAGGCCTAAGATGGGATACCTCAAGTGGCAGTAATTTCACCGGCTGTCTTACTCTCCACGCCGAAACACAACAGTGCAAGCACTGCTGCTTCACGGCAGGATTAGCGAGCAAGATGGTGGTAGCAATCCGGGCGGACCTTGCACAAGGTATGCTACCACCTGCAAAATATCTATCTAAAAGGTTGCCTATTATTAATTTCATACTGGCTTTCCTGTCAGTGTTAAATAAAAAAAAAATCTGCGAGCACAAATTACGAGTGTAGAATTAGAAATCTATTAGAATTACAGACTTAACTAATCATACGAATATTTTTTAATACATAAGTAACTTATTTTTAAGTATGCGCTAAACTAACTTAAAATAAAAAAGACAGTTGGCGTGTTTGACGTTTTCAGCTTTATATCATCGTTATCGCGGGAGCAAAAACAAACCAGTTAAAGAATAGATACCTACAATAGAATGTCTATTTAGTAAAACGGATATTCTGCCTACAAATTCTAAGAATCTAAGAAGTTAAAATTGCGAGCTGAAATGTCGTTCCACAGAAGATTTATTGTTTGACGTAAACTAACGTTGCACTTAGAGCAATATAATTTTGTATCGCGAGCCTATAACTCGGGGTAATCCTTTATCCACAACTCCACAAATTCATCGCACGTTTTTTTCCTTCGCGGCATTTTTTAAAGCACTCAGTAATTGGGCCAATCAACTTTTTTACCGACACTAATCTGTCCGCGACATTTTTTAAACAATTGCAGATTTTTGTTAGCCTGTGGAATGGCAGCGCCATATTTAAAATTTACTGTCAAGCGGCGCGGCCATTTTGAAAAAATCTTTCTTGACTGCAGTGACACCTACGAATTAATTTCGCGAATTCGCGAATTTTATTAAAAATTTACCAAAAAAAAACTACTTTAATTTATAGATAAGCCTTACAGTGATAGTTTAGCATAAAATGGCATATATAATTAAATAACAATGAATGACCTTCAATTTCTGTGAACTTTTATTATTCATTATCAAATATCTGATAACCAAATTTTTCTCAGTCATGTATTAAATAACTTATAATTACAAAATAAAACAATTACCTGTAGGAAACACTGATTTATTTCGTAAAATATTAATTTATTTACGAAACAAAGCTCTTTTATAGTCTTTCAATATCAAATAATAGTATATATACGAGGTTTCCAAAAATACCAGCGCACGGCAGCGGCCACACAGTGAAACTTGAGTAAACGATAAGAACGAAATTTCTTCCGTAGTGTTGTCGCGGCCGTTAATAAATGCCATCCTTGTCTATTTATGAACGCATTCTGCAAGAATAAGCAAGCGAGATATAGGTCTACCAGTTTATATTTGTTAGTGAAATACGTCACCCGCCAACGACCGGGAGCCGGTCGCTTGCCACTCAAGGGTTTTTGACAGCGTGCCGGGAGCCGGTCGCCTGCCAAACAAGGGTGTGCCGGGACCCGGACGCTTGCCACTCCAAGGGTTAGTAAACATGTTCTTTCTGTAATTTAATAGATGGTGTACATGAATACATGCCATCCTACGTAAGTTCAACCTATTAAATCATGAAATATCTTGTTGGAAGTACGATTTTTTGGTAACGCCAGAGACAATTTTGGTAACGCAGGAGACGCCCCAAGTGTCGGTAAAATAGTTGATTGGCCCAATTATGTTGTGCGTTGCTCGATTTAAGTGTCGCTTCTGTTATTGCTTATTTGTCATAATCTTTCAGTACTGTCACATCGTTTTTGCTCCCGCGATAACGATGTATATAATAACTCAGGCATGATTTCCACCGAACCGCTCGCATCGGATCGGACCGGAAAGAATTTAAAAAATCTTTATACAATTCTATATCATGTATAATGTTCCTTTCTACCTCGCACGTGTAAAATATGGAATGGACTCGCTGCTGCGGTTTTTCCATCTAGCTATGATTTCGGTACCTTCAAAAGGCGAGTGTATCGCCTATTGCAAGGCCGGCAACGCACCCGCAGTCCTAATAATGCTGTAGGTGTCCATGGGCGGCGGTGATGACTTACCATCAGGTGACCCGCCTGCTCGTTTGCAAGCTGTTCGATAAAAAAAAAGTACCATTTAAAGTTTTTATTACCAAGCCGCGCACAGCAACTTCACCGGGAGCGTCTTCCGCGACACGCGATCGTGACCGAAAGTCGCATGCGCTCGAAGCCGTAACCCGGCGGCACTATTCGGTGGTGAGCCGATCGTATGCGTCGAGTTATTCTCACCTGTTATCACCAATTTTTACCAGTTACAGCTGGTGTTCAGTAAAATAACAGAGTAGAATATTTTAATAAACTTGTTTATTATGGAACAAACAATTTTACAAGATAATATATTGAGCCTGCATTGCAAAGCTTTTTGTACAACTAGTGTTGCCAGGCGGACAACTACAGAGAAGAAAAAGAAACGGAACTAAAGGTTCCTATTAATGTTCAATCATGTATTGAACAGCTGGGAGTTTTTTCCCACCTTTTACCACTAAAGTACTCAGTGGTAACTACTGGGAAAAAAACCCAGTAGTTACCACTAAAGCAATTGGTGGTAACTACTGGGTTTTTTTCCCCAATAGTTACCACCAATTACTTTAGTGGTAACAGATAGGAAAATATTCGCGATAAGATAAAATAACTCCATAAATATTGAATAGAATAGAACCTTTTTTAATATGATGGCAATAAACTGCTGAAAAATAAAATAAATGTGGTGGTAACTAATTGGATTTTTTTCCCATCATACCCACTAAAGAAATTGGTGGTAACAACTGGGAAAAAAATGTGTGCTTAGTGCTAATAGACGGGAATTTTTATTCCCATTAGTTACCAGCGGTAAAAGACGGGAAAAAAATCCCAGCTGTTACCACTGGTAAAATTGGTGATAACAGGTGGGAATAACCCTATGCGTCAACATCCTTCCGGACGCATTCGGCAGTAGCCGCGTCCTTTGTATTCTTTGCGATCCGATGCGATGCGATGCGAGCCGTTTGTTGGAAATCATGCTCACCTAATTTATACAACGGCGCATCTCGTTTCTTAAATCCCACTAATTTCACTAATGTTATGTGTTACTCTTTCACGCAAAAATTACTGAACGGATTTGAATAAAATTTGGCATACAGGTAGTATATACCCTGGATTAACATATAGGCTACTTTTTATCCCGATATTCTTACGGGATAGAGATAAAATCACGAAATAACAACTGCTGGGCTTAGAGTAAAAAAAAATGGTATATAGGTAGCTGGTCTTCTGGAATAACACATAGTTTAGGCTACTTTTTAGCCCGATATTCCCACGGGATAGGGATAAAATCTTGAAATTTCAACTGCTGGGTGTAGAGTCTTGAAATTTTGGACAGTTCTTAACACAACCTCAATGAAGGTCACGATATATATTTTAAGAATCCCCAGGGGAATTTTGTAAAATCCCGGAATTTTCAATTGTAACTACCAGACCGAATAGTTTACGCGTGCGAAGCCGCGGGTAAACTCTATACTCATTAATACTCGCCTTAAGCTCTATCTCATCAAAATTACCTACTGAAGCATAATAATTTTATAATGTAAATTCTCTCTTTGAAACTGGAACTAATAATGAAACGCCACCAAGGGATAAAGGTCCGTCGGAAACTAGTCTTAATTAATCGTCAAAACTTCACTTTCAACACGGTATTTGACTATTTTGTATAATAAATATGTTTTTTAATTAGAACTACATAGGTAATGCCTAGGGCCTACCATGATCTTTTCATAAACGATCCAAACGCAGAGCAGTTCAATTTAGGCACCTAAACTGAATCGTCGTAATTGGTACCACGACGTTTTTTTTCTCAGAGCTGAGTCTCAATGGTTTACAAGTGAATGAAAGACCGATATTGTCTCTGGTCCGAAACTGAAACGCTAAGTCGCGAAAGGATGCCGCTATTGTGCAATTTATGCAAACAAATATTGTATACTAAACCTCTTTATTTTGGGAAACCATAACTCTGTGCCATTCCGTGTTCTTAGCAACCGTTGTGTTGATTACAAATAAAATATTTACGCTGTCACTAATCCATGAGTCTCTTTTCTCACTGAAAAATTAGTTTTATCAATGTCGTTGTTAAGAAGCACAATGTCGTGAGTACCTATGAAAAGTTATGAAACTTGAATAAAAGTTTAAAAGTTCTTGAAATTTAAAAATATTCCAAGTAAAATACTTAAAAATTCCAAAAGAATTGACAGAATGAGTAACTTATACTGAATCGCTAAATTTGAAACTGAAGCAATTCAATTCCCACTCAAGTTAAGCGTCATGGTACGAAAACCGTTTGATGTGGTGAATGAAAACGTCTGTACCTATCGCTGTCGCTGAACCGTTCTTGAACTGAATCGCAAAAGTAACGTCGTGGTACGAAATAGCGATGCAGTTCAGTTTAGAGCCTAAACTGAATCGTATTAAGAGAGCGTGGTAAGCCCCCTGTTATCAAATAGAAAAACAATTTTTAAGCTACCTTTACAAATAACAAAGTTTAAAGGTTTGAAATTCAAGATTAGACAGAGAAACACATACTGCATGTGACGTCACACACCAGTACCGCCATACTTGCTGCATAGAAAAAGCGTTTGAGAAAGAGACAGGTATATAGATTTTTCAAAAAATCACTATAAATCCAATTTTCAACCAATTTCAATTTTCTCTTCGCTAAACACTATCTGTATATCTTATATTCATAATAATATTAAGATATGGCAAAATTAGGAGTTGTCAAATACCGTACTGGGAATCTGTGGCGCATTATTGGATTCAACATAGCTAAGAACCCCGCAAGGAACTCCGCTTTCACGTGAAAACCCCTTACTGAAATTTGTCCATCAGTTTGAGAGCTATGATGTCATAGACAGACAGACAGCAATTGGGGTCAAACTTATAATTATAGCACCCCTCTTTTGTGTCGGGGGATAAAAACAAGTTAGAGGATCACAAACAAGACGATTAATCTCACTTTCATCATTTCTTGTTTCATTAAGTTTAACTCACACTGCTATAAAAAAGTAATAGTACATTGTGTCTTAAGGGCGGTAAATAAGGAATTACGAACGAGAGTCTATTAGAAGCCCGAAGTCGAAGACTGAGGGCTTTAATGAGTCGATGTTCGAAATTCTAGTACCGCCCGTGCGACATACAATGTTTTTCATCACATATGCAAGTAAAATTTTATATTTGTAAAAGAAAAAATATAATTCTTCCAAATATTGGCGATACTTTAGGCTGTGCTCTTGGCAACGTCGCCCTCTACCTCCCCTCCCGCAGCATGCGCCGCAACGGGCGTGTGCATGTGGTGGTCCATGTAGTCCTGCAGCAGGAGCGCGCGCAGCGCCATCAGTACGCGCAATGACTCATTTACCGACCTTGGGCTTCATGACAAGAAATTAGTACGGGCAATGACTCATTTACCGACCACGGGTTTCATGACAAGCACATTAAGGTCGAAGGTTTTATTTGGGGGGTTGCAACCAAGGTAGCCTGCATGTTACGACACCGTTTACGAGCAAGTGTGATGAAAAAATTATTTTTATGAACTAGTGAAACGGCGCAAATTTTACGTGCCTACAATTCCAAAGATTATTATAAATTATAACATACTTGTAATTAGCCACTATTTGATTTGGTTTTATTCAAGTTTCTTGTTCATCTACGTAAAAAGATCACAGATAGAGTTGGGGAGCCAACTCTACACGCCATTGATCACGCAACTCATCTGCTCATAGTCCCCCGACTGATCGCATGAATAATAAAAAAAAAAAAAAAAAAAAAAAAAAAAAAAAAAAAAAAAAAAAAAATCTACGTAAAAATATACGATAAATTGCGGCGTTTATCTCCGGATTGCGATAATGATTATGATAAAAAAATTTTTTTTTAGGGTTTTTTCTCGTCTAACCCTGTAGTGTAGGATATCATTGGATAGGTTTTTTAAAACTATTGGGGAGTTGCCAAGACGATTTTTCGATTTAGTGACCTGTTTGTGAAATATTCAACTTTAAAGTGTAAATTTTCATTAAAATCGAGCGTCCACCCTCTAAAATTTAAACTGCTTGGTGGAAAAATTTGAATAAATTCAGGATGGTGGTAAGTATTATCAAATTTAAAAGGAAAATCATACCGGCTAAGATTGCTTGAGAATTATTAGCAGTTTAAGAGTAAATAGCTGTCTAAGGAATATAAATATACCTACATAAACTTGTAAGATTTCGTACACGATACAAAATCCTTAGAAAAATAATACTTGATTTTTTCGTAATGGCTACGGAACCCTATCTTGGGCGTGTCCGACACACTCTTGGCCGGGTTTTTAAAGTTTTTTCGAATGTGATTGACAAATAAATGTTTCCTTTAAGTATTTGCGGATTAGTATGATTCTCTGTTCCTCAAGTATTTTAACGAAGTGTTGGTTAATTAATAATAAACTTTACGGGCACGTGGTCAAAATAAATAAATAGTTAAGCTTAATTTTAAAATTTAAATAAAAAAAAAAATATTATTTATTAAGCGATAAATGTCCTTAAAGTTAAACAGTTCTTATTACAAGCTTTTATTTATCGAAAATGCAAACTGAAACATAGATGCACAGAAAAACCAGAAAAATAAACCAGCGCTGGGAATCGAACCCAGGTCCTCGGCATTCCGTACCGCTTGCTATACCGCTACACCACCACTGGTCAGGAGTACAGACACGAATTTCTCCTATGTACATATCTCAGCTTGTTTGTTTCTTATTTAGTCACTTAAGCACGACACTAGCGACATCTATGCTGTAGCCCTCATCGAGAAACTTTCTGCACTCCATTGGAACTAACCGCTCACCCGGACAAAAGATGTCGTTAACATTAAGATTGGTTTTTGGAGTCTATTGTATTTTTTATTTCAACTCCAAATGTTGTTACTTTTACGGTCGTCCCGTAAAACCCAACGTAAAAGTAACAAAATTTGGAGTTGAAATAAAAAATACAAAAAGACTCCAAAAACCAATCTTAAGCTTTTATTTAGTTTCACCTCTCCCGTTGTCTGTCTGTCTGTAATCAAATCTTGCGAGTTCAATTTGACCAACTTCCAGTAGTCAGAATGACTTGAAATTTGGAGTACTTATGTAAATCGCGTGACAATACAATAATCTAGTAGTGAAACTCTTGGTAATAGCATCGACTTGAAGGACGCAAATGTAATTTTAAAATGCAAGCATCAACAAAAAGTGGTATGCAAAAAGTACAGTCAGCATAAAAAGCTTGTATTAAAAATGTTTTTTTTATGGTTAGGTTATTTCCTTTAATTTATGTTTTCTTATCTCTAACATGCATATACAGAGCACCGGGCTACTAGTGATGAGATAACTTTGGTACCAACATTAGACATGCCTGTAACGCGCGTACATATGTATGTTATTCCTTATTATGAGTACTAACAAAGGTATAAGATATTGTAACTTAATTACTATTAATTAAAGGTGTTTGAAGACTTTGAAGTACCTACACAGCGTCTAAGGCGCAAATTAATTTTGAGTCCAAAATTCCTACAAAACTTACAGGAATGTTCAGGCAAACTAACCCGCAGCTGAAATTAAAACACTGCGTATAACTTAGATGCTTCGAGAGGTCCAGTGGGTAATATAGACCGCGACGCCAGAACCTTCATTTTACGCCCACGTTTACTGCTTTACGTGCTTCGTAACATAAATGTAAACACCTACGTAAGGGTTGGTGCTACGTAATGTACTTTGCTGACTTGCCTTTACTAAATGGAAAGTGGAATTAATGTATTTAGTTTTGTTTTCTATGCGTCACACGTTAGCTTCACTTTTTGCAAGGATTGTATCATACAGGTTATCAGAAAGAAATAAAATAAATATCACGGGACACTTGACACCAATTGACCTAGTCCCAAACTAAGCAAAGCTTGTGTTATGGGCACTAGGCAACGGATAAACATACTTAAATAGATAGTTAAATACTTAAATACATATTAAACACCCAAGACACTCGAAAATAAACGTTTGTATTTTTCATATACCTATATACCTTTAACGCTCTGTAGGTACTATCTGATACTTTAAGCGATAGCTTAAGAATTTATTTATATTATTTTGTACAATTATGAGTTTACATACATAAAAAAAAGAACTAACCTAAGATATACAATGACAATTATAAAAAGAATAACCCGTCTAAAAGATCTAAAAGATTTTAGCTCCTTAAGTATGTATGTGTTCCGAGTTTATTGAAAATCCGTTGCTCTTATATTTATAACAAACTGTATGTTCTGATATCATATAACGAGTTTATTGAAATGTAATGTAATGCTGCTCTGAAATGTTCAGTTTTTATTTATTGCAACACTTTAAAAAAAATGCTCAGTTGGGGCGCAGCACCTATAATATGCTATATTAATCACATGTAATTTTTAGGACGAGGTTTTCATATTAGCTAACACATATAATGTAATGAAGGTTATAAACTTTGAACCTTAATATGTGGTATAGTGTAATGAGATCATATTGAATTATATAATAATACAGACATAACTATTATTGCCTTATACTTCTAAATATTAATTTACTAGCTTTTGCCCGCGGCTCCGCCCGCGTGGTATTCGGTTATCGCGCGCTGTTCCCTCGGGAACTGTGCATTTTTTCGGGATAAAATGACATTGTCACTCCCGGGCCCATAAACTATCTCTATGGCAAAAATCACGTCGATCCCTCGCTCCGTTACGTCGTGAAAGACGGACAAACACACAAACATACAAACACACTTTCGCATTTATAATATTAGTATAGTATGGATATGAATAATGTAATAGTATATTTGAGTATCTCGCCCGCTACGTTTCTGTTAGAAGCTGTCTCTTTCGCAAATATTACATACTATGCGATGAAGGTTTTATAATTAAATTACAGTTTAAGGGGATCCCATGCCCAAATGACCTTCGATCTGAATTCCTTACTTTTCTAAAGATTTTTGTAGCTTATTATATTAACAATAACGGCTTTAAGCAATATTGTATCCCATATTTACTTCAAAGTTCATTGTTTTCGAGATATTTGGTATCAAAGTTGAACAATTTTAGGAAAAACAAACTCGTTTTCTGGCCATAACTTTTATGTTAATTAGTTTAAAATGAAAACCCTCGACCAGTTTTTAGAGACGTCAAAGACGGCCCCAAATATGTAGATTTCGTATATGTTAGATCTTTCACGTCAATAGAGATACGATATGTGTTTTTTCAAACAATGCTTAAAAAAATCATACAAAATGAAGTATTCATTTTTTACAAAATCCGGTAGACAGAAATAGAGATAAAAGATATGGAGAACCGACAGCCGTTTGACTTATAATTCTATCTGTATTGCAAAAGTAGGAGATACGATTCAAAACTTGTCAAAAGTCGATGAAAACCTCGGGTAGCCCCTTAAAGTGGTTAAATAAATAAAAGACTTCGTTCCTATCATTTTCCTAGATATAGTCCTCATCGGGTTCGGAGTTCGGCTACGTCTGAGTGAAGAAAGACCTAAGCCCTCCTACGCGACGTCGCGACACGCGTAGGAAGACTTAGGTCTTTATACAACAACTTAGCTGGGTAACTGTACTTCACGCGTGTAGGAGAGTATTATGCCTAATTATGTACAGTCACATACATAATTTTATCACCATGCATATCATAAGTTTTTTACAAGATTTACAGTACTTATGTACAGTACAGTGAATAGATAAAAGTAAATTCGTCCTAGCCAGCCATATCATTTTACTAAGACGCGTGTAGCAATATCGTATGTAGTAGTACCATATATAGCTCGTCAGCCTTTTTTGATCGCTTGTATAATAATGGCTGTAGACACCTGCGCTCTCATCTCAGAAAGTAAGAATGTCAAATTATCACAGTGGCTTTAACTTTATTTTATAAGAGCGCAGTGACAATGTGGGCTTAACCATAAAAGTGAGAACCTATGCTTATACAGGACTACCCACTTGAGGTGGGTACAACAAAAGCTGTTAGAGAGATTATTTTTTGGGCGATGGCATAGAATATCTTGTAGTACTGTATCCAGAAGAGCCACTATCCGATTAGGAAGATTAGTAGAAACTAATCATCATCATCGTCATTAGACGGAGGACGTCCAATGCTGAACAACGGCCTCTTCCTTAGAACGATAAATCGCTTCTTGCATCTACCGGTTGCGCGCAACTCTCACGATGTCGATGGGGATGGTAGTTGGTAGGTATCCGGAGATTCTTAGCATCCCCTGCTCCTGCGTACCTGGCCTCCTACCAAGGCCAGGGATAAAGGAGCCGCCGGGGACGGGAGCCGCAGCCGAATTGCATTGGCCATTGGTTTTTGGAACCTTTTTGTATTTTTTTATTTCAACTCCAAATTTTCGTTACTTTTACGGTCATACCGTAAAACCCATATCGAAAATATAATTATATATATATTTTTTTGTATTTTCGATATGGGTTTTACGGAATGACCGTAAAAGTTACAAAAATTTGGAGTTAAATAAAAAATACAAAAAGATTCCAAATAACAATCTTAATTTGATTGCTTAGTAACGATATCTCTTGTCCGGGTGAGCGGTTAGTTCCAATGGAGTGCTGAAAGTTTCTCGATGAGGGCTACAGCATAGATGTCGCTATTGTCGCTGCTTAAGTGACTAAATAAGAAACAAACAGGCTGAGATATGTGGTGCATAGGAGAAATTCGTGTATGTACCGTTGTCCAGCGGTGGTGTAGCGGTATAGCACGCGGCACGGAATGCCGAGAACCTGGGTTCGATTCCCAGCGCTGGACTATTTTTCTGGTTTTTCTGTGCATCTATATTTCAGTTTGTATTTTCGACATAATCCCAATGCTTGTCAGATGGCTTGGGGATCGCAGTACACTGATAGTGTACGCAGAAGACTCTGCGGCCAGTCTTCTTGGTTTTCCCTTAGTCGCTTTCCACGACCCCCAACGGGATGAAATGGGGGGCATTATTCTTGTTCGGACATGAACACCACGGATAGAAACACCACCGTGCACCATTTTCTATTAATATTTGATTGTAAATATCTTGTGGAGATCTTTCTAACGCGGGCAATGCTGCGGGTTAAAGCTAGTGTAGATCATTTAAGGTAACCTCTTTTTTTACTTTGAACAGTGCGTAGGTAGAAGCATGATTTCACAAAACAGATTCCTGTTTGGCCATCTTCGACCGGATTTTCAATAATCTGAATCATAAAACTAATATAAATGTTTATTTTACCACCGTAAACATGTTCATATTGATTTATCTTTACATCTTTATCTTTCTTTTTGCGTCCATGACGTGTTTATATATCATGTACGTATTACGTTTTGATGGCTTAAACTAAATTACTTTCATGTTTTTGTTTTGTTTTAAGTACCTATAGGTACTCGTATATAATATATACCTGTCTCTACCCAAAAAGATGACAGATGTCGACAAAGATGTAATAGACCGTGTTGATTACGTTCTAACCTATGTACAAAGCGCCATACCAAACGCCATAGAATTAACGGTGAAATAACTGATTTACGATTTGATACTCCGGAACAGCCTTTATGTAGATAAATAATAAAATAATAACGACCGCATACAAGTCAACGCACGTAAAAAGAGCTCTGGGTGGTTAGTTGAGAGGATGCGTTTGCGCATTAGAGGTGAGACGTATTTACTGGAATAGGTTTTTGGAATAGGTTTTGGCTTGGGCGCGTGAGTACGCGTTCCCGCCCGCGATTCTTTTAGCGTACGAGTATTTAGGAGTACGGCGGCGACAACGTTCCGCCAACTTGAAAACAAATTGCTGACAGTCCTAAGCCTGTATAAAGTATGAAGGGAAGTTTTTAGTCGGTATTTAATATACTATAAAATTAAAAAAAAATAAGTGTGAAGACTGAACTGTGACGTGGAATTCGGTAGTTCGATATTCGTAAAACTACTAAAACTAGTACGGTGTATACGCAACACGGGAGCGCATTTACGGGAATCATTTTGTTTACGCAATGAGTCAATTGAGTTAAGTACTCGTAGATACTCGTGGACCTAGTCTTTGGATCTAGTCTTTTTGTGGACGCGTACTCGCAAGACTCAGTCCGCGTTTTGCCTAGTACGTCTCACCTCTATTTTGCGCATCTGTCCACTTTACTAACAAGCCAATGGCGTGACGGCCGCGCGCGCTCCTACGCCCCCTCCCGCGTCCCCCACTGCCCCGCCGCCAATTTGGTACGTATTTCGCTCACTGCGCAGGTATATCGCCAGGAGCTCTTTTTACGTACGTTGATTTGTAGCTATGATGATAGGATAGCTAAGTTGTTAGTGGCCCTGACTACGAAGCTTAGCGGTTGCGGGTTCGATGCCTGTGACGGGCAAATATTTGTAACTATGATGGATATACGAATGTTTGTACTTGAGTCTTGGATGATTGTATGTATTTAAAGTCAAAGTCAAAGTCAAAATATCTTTATTCAATTTAGGCCATAACAAGCACTTATGAATGTCAAAAAAAAAACTACCACCGGTTCGGAAAAACCTCCGTTGAGAAGAATCCGGCAAGAAACTCAACGAGATATATTTTTTTTAAAACAGATTTACAATATTATTAAATGATATGTAATGGTATGTGTTTAAGTATACATTTATCTATATATTATATATCTCTATCCGTTATCTAGCACCCATAGTACAAGCTTTGCATAGTTTGGGGCTAGGTCAATTAGTGTAAAATTTGTCCAAAGATTAATATAATATCTTATTATACATATTCGTCGTATTTACATGTTCCTGACTGCAATCTTTACCTTTTCATACAATATATTACTCGCGGATTTGTCTGCGACGAATTACCTTATCGCTATACTATGGGATAAATGTTTTTTTTTATGGGGTATACAGTACTATCTATTGTTTATCCAAATTATAAATTGTCTGTGTGCCAAATTACATCCAAATATTTTAAGTTTGCATGTATAAGTAACACACATGCGTACATCTTCACAAACATTATCTTTTATGATGAATAATATTAGGATGCACGTTTTGAAAATATACTTCACTCTACTCGCTTTTTTAATTACATGAAATCGAAACGTATTCACTGGGTCGGTAATACGAGTTTTGGGACGAAATTCAAATTTCTGTCCCTACTTATGTCGGTATTATGTGTTCGCGAGTGGCAGGCCACGTGCCAAACGCTTAGCTGTGACTTACCACAGTTGTTACGTGATAGATACGTCAATCTTGAACCAACCCATTCCAAAACATTAATCGCTTGCATACGCTAATTAGAAATGATGAGATACGTATCTTAGATAGTGCTACGAGAGTTGAAGTGAATGACACACACCCACACACACAGCTATAAGAACAACTGATTGCATATAACCTAACCAACAAAAAGTTGGAAACACCCGACTTTGTCACTTCAAACTTCAATATCTCAAAAACGGCTTAACCAATTTTGATAAAACATATCTAAGAACCATCGCTAAAAAACTTGCTTTCAATTAAAAAAACGCATTCAAATCGGTTCACCCGTTTAACAGCTACGGTGCCACAGACAGACAGACACACACACAGACACACAGACATACAGACATACAGACACACAGACAAACAGACACACATAGCGGTCAAACTTATTACACCCCTCTATTTGCGTCGGGGGTTAAAAAGGAGAATGAATGAATGTATGAGTGAATGTCAAAATCCCGCTGTCATTACATGACATGTTCTTGTGTGCGTGACCTCAACTCTGGTGCCAGTACCTGTAGAAGAACAAGGGTCACCAACATAGCCAAGCAAATTAGGACGTTGAAGTGGCAATGAGTAGGCCATATTGCATGGTGATCAAATAGCTGTTGGGGCTGAAATAATCTCGAATGGAGACCGCAGATCGTCATGTATGGCGGCGTTAAAAAAAAGGTAATTGTAAAAAAAAAATTCATCACACTTGCTCGTAAACAGTGTCATAACATGCAGGCTACCTTGATTGCAACCCCCCAAATAAAACCCTCGACCTTAATGTGCTTGTCATGAAACCCGTGGTCGGTAAATGATTCATTTCGCGTACTAATGTTCTTGTCATGAAGCCCAAGGTCGGTAAATGAGTCAATGTGCGTACTTGTACTGCTGCGCCGTGCCCGTGCGCGTGCGCGCGCTCCTGCAGCAGGACTACTACATGGACCACCACATGTACACGCACGTTGCGGCGCATGCCGAGGGAGGTTGAAGGCGGCGCTACCAAGAGCACAGCCTAAGGTATCGCCAATATTTGGAACAATTAAAATTTTTCTTTTACAAATATAAAATTTTACTCGCAAATGTGATGAAAAACATTGTATGTCGCACGGGCGGTACTAGAATTACGAACATCGACTCATTAAAGCCCTCAGTCTTCGAGCTTCTAATAGACTCTCGTTCGTAATTCCTTATTTACCGCCCTTAAGACACAATGTACTAAAACATTTTCGAGAAGAAGTATGTAACTCTTGAGACTCATTCTCATGTGCCATATTTGAGAAACTCCAGTCTAGTATCTATACTTGGTTTGGATAGGTATGTACATAACTAAATGTGAACAAAACAACGTCAATTGGTGTCTTAAATATTGAAACTCCCCCATTAAACTATAATTTCTGTAATAAAATACACTAGTCTAGTTTGTATTACAATGATAGATAAGTAAAATGTTTAAAATCCTTAATGTTTAAAATTGAGTTAAGTACCTATCCAAACCAAGTATAGTAAACCCACCTCCCCTCCTCCACCAAAGATTCAGGCTACATTATTGAGAACAAAACAAAAGCGTAGGTTGTCACAAAACCAGCGTGTATGCAAGCCATGCTTGAATTTATTGGAATCGAAAGCATTCCCAAGTTACTACAGACAGCGGCCTTGTTTATCTCAAAACATGAGCAATCATATTAATAGCCTCCTCTGAAAGCAAGGAAAAACGATATAATCGTGTGATTCGTGTGTCGACCGCGCGCTGTTTCTGGATTTTCTATCCTGTGTTTTGTGATTTGGGTTCTGTGTTTAGTATATAACAATAACTTCTGTCACACTTTAGTTAATCCTGTTACCTAATCACACTCGCAGGCTACCAAGATGCAGGCTCAGCCTAGTTTGGAGTCTGATAGATGAACCGCATGATTGTAACAAGTATACTTTGCTAAATAAACCATTTTTTTAAAAGAGTATTAAATTTTGGTTGACCTTTACTCGTAGACTTTACCATCATCATAATTATCAGTCGTGAGACGTCCACTCGCACCTTTAAAATTAAACTGAAACCATTCGAAATATTCACATTTCTAAAATAAACTTTAAATAAAACACAATCTGGTTGAATTTTAAAATGAGAAACATTCGAATTATTTCAGTTTAATTTTAAAGGTCTGTCGGACATAGACTCCCCCCAACCCCATAGACCTCCAGTTGCTTCGGTTGAAAGCAGCCTGTATCCACCATGAACCCGTGCCTTTAACCAGGTCATCCGTCCATCTCATTGGTGGAGTCCTACGGTGCGTTGCCGATCCGCGGTCTCCGCCGCGTTAGGAAACTTTTCAGGCTCAACGGCCATATTCTGTTCTCCGTGATATATGGCCTCGCAGACTTGATAGGTACTATGTAGATAAAGGTACGCAAATGTTCAATGCCCGACGAATTTAATCCCCAAGCGTTAAGGTAATGCATATTTCTAGAGGTTCGTACACAGACACGCGTATCAGCGACGCTTAGAGACTAAAATCATCGGTTGTTATGAGTTTTTTTGCCAACGAAATTCAAGCTTTTATAGAAATTCAATGATGTGTGTGAAGTTCCCAATGCACACTGGGCCCGCGTAGGAACTACGGGCCAAACCCTCTAATTCTGAAAGGCCTGTGCCCAGCAGTGGATCATACCTACTTATACAGGATGTAAAAAAATCCTGTAAGTACTATACTGTAACCATATTAGGATATTGATTATCAATACGATACAAGACCCTTTTTGGTATCCTGCCGTGCGACCAAGTAACATAGTTTTAGTGCTAGTTCTAGTCTTAGTTTTAGGTGGTACTTTTGGAGCCAAAATAAACCTTTCTTTCTTTCTTACAAGTGGAAAAACATTGAAATTCGAAAAAAAAGAAGTTTATAGTACGGAAGTTGAGTCACAAGAAGACTTTAAAATAAAAATAAAATCTAATTTTAATGTTTTCAATCAGTAGCCCTAATATGGGTTACGGTACAGGATTTTTTAATACCCTTATGTGTAGGCTGGGATGATAAATATAAGATCATGAGTTGCTCTATCAAGACTCTTATTTTTAGCAAGTTTTAGCATTCATTTCAGGAAAAGGGAGGGTTATAACTCTGACTGTAGTGGTTCACACACTCGAATATTTATCCCGATACTTTAAGCGTCCTGATTTTGCTTACGGAACCCTAAAAACCGGGCGGTGAAGCTGTTTACGGTTCCCCGGCCATCCAGTGCTAAATAAAACCGTAGCGTAAACATTGGCGTCTTTAATTCATTCTCTATCAGGTTTGCGAACGTTAATCTTTATGCGGTCGTTACCGCCAAATTGACCGTAAAATAAACACTTTTAATAATTATATCGTCTTAGTTTTAGAGTGCATTAGCTTTATTAGAAACGGCGAGTGAGATTAAAAGTAGAAAAGATTCGGTAGCGGTAGTAAAACGAATAGTAAGAGGGATAGAAATGGTAGGTATGTCGTATCTTTTCCACTTGCTACTAAAGCGAAACAAGGGACTCGTTGCAGGAATGTAATACATATTTTTGGAGTTCAATTGCAACAACTAATTTTTAGATAAACAATACGTGGCTGTTTATAGTTCAACTTTTAGCTCGGATGATAATACCCTTGTTCAAATTTCGATTAGAATTTGAAACTTAATGTCAATCAGTAAAAGTTGACATTTGCTTTGATGTATTATGTCCTAAGTATTGAAATACTTAAAAATGCGTTGAAATGTATTTTGTGACAAGGGTCCATTTTCTAGGTATAAGTTAGTAGGCAAGGTATATTAAAAATAAAACAAATGATTTATAAAGAAAATATTTCCTTATTCAGAATAAGTATTTGTTTGCAAATTAAGTTTAAATACGAATAAAAACAAACGATGGATTACATAAGTACGAAACACAATTTGGTACAAATCTCTGGCACTTGACCATGGCTCTAATAATACCGAAAAGCCTGAAGGCCTTACAAACATTTCACGGAACCAAGATACAGAGTCCAGCCTAGTTTGGGGTCCATTGTATATAAGTAAACGCTTCTTCTGTCGATAAATCGACGGTTCCCGCGAATAAACGTGTATATATCAAAACATCAAATTTACAGAAAAACTAAAAGAACGGAAAAACTGCAATAGCTCTTCATCTGATAGATTAAGTTGAAACAATGTATGAAGAAAATAAAGAACATAAATACCCCAACAATTATATGCCAAGAATTAAATTCCTAGCTTTGTGAATTAACCAGTACTTAAATACAAAAAATACTTTTTTATTTTTATTTTTGATGAAAAAGTATTTGTACCTATTTTTATTTCAAAGATGTTTTAGGTACACTATTATTCATGTTAAAGCGGCAAAAGGTCGAAAATATATCACTCCGTTACACTAATGTTCAAATGGGAAGTGAATTTTTGATATCACCTGTTTTGCTATCAAACTGTTGCAGTTTTTGTGCATGCTAGTTATAGATGCAAAAATAATTACACACTAACACTGGGAAAATGAAAAGAACAAAGGCTTTTACACAAGCAAATTGATTCGCGTGCATATTTCATGAGATAATACAAAAACGTGCAATAAGTTAAATGACACGAATAAACGTGTAAATTATTTGCACAGATGATACACGACACGTTCATTATTGTTTAAAACAGACAAGATCTATGTGTAACATAGGTATATTATTTTTCACTTCTCATGCTCTTAAAATGTTACTTAAGTGTCTGCATATCGGGACTAAAGCTCCTTTTTATTCTCTAGGGATTAAAGTATTTTTTTTTTCAATTTACGTTGGAAACCCCTAAACATCCAACACGGTGTTTGTGAATGGAGGATTTTTAGGCGCGGAAATAATCACAAAATGACAACTGTGCAAAAATATAAAAAAAAAGATTTAATTTCGTGAAACAATTAATTATCACGAACATGAATCTATTCAATTATGTTAAGGATTAATCCAATTAATTTTAAAATAGTTTTCAATTTTGAAACTGTTGACTAAATATGCAAGCTTTTAAAGCGTCACTGCATAAACAATAAAATAAACGAAAAAACCGCGCACCAAGTTTTTTTTGCTAAGTATTTGAATTTTTAACAGATTTCCTGTCCATTAGTCAAGCGTACATTTTTAAAAAGTAATATTGTTATTTTGAACAAAACATTGTTTTCTTTCCTCGCATTCAAAGTGAAAAGTAGTGTTTAACACGAGACAAAACAACCATAATGTCACTCGAACTATATAGCCACCCTCGCTCTGCTAAACATCTCATGTCAATATGGCTTGTTTTAGTCCCTTGTTGAACAATCTACTATTATTAAATGATATTGTAACGGATAACTCACGTCTTAAACCGAGTTTAGCTCGACATGTTCAGGGCTATTTCGTAGCCCTTCCTCTCAGGAGCACGCGACTCACGCGCGAGCAGAGCGGTGGCGCGTAGTGTTCGTGTTGCGGCAGCCGCCGAGTCGCGTGCTCCTATGAGGAAGGCCTACGAAATAGCCCGGAACATGTCGAGCTAAACTCGGTTTAAGACGTGAGTTATCCGCTACCATATCATTTAATATGAGTGAGTCTCACGGTAGTTTCATGTTCAAAATCTACTACTTATTATTCATGCTAATTTTATATTTATTATTATATTAAGGGGCTGTTTAACCATCCATTGATTAGTGTTGACTGAAGGTTAAATGTGATGCCATCTCCGTCTATTTGAACGAAACAAATAGAGACGGCATCACATTTAACTGTCAGTTAACACTGGATACTGTTACTGTTGGACTGGTGAAACAGCCCCTTACTTAAAAAAATATATAGGTAGATGGTCCGCCCGTTATAGCTAAAAGAACGTACAATACAATACAATAACACTCTCTCGCGGCAAAGAAACTTCTCTTAAAACCCCTAACTGTAATATTTTTTTAATAAAAACTACCAATGATACGCTGACATAATTACTAAAATAAAAACCCGTTCGAACTGATCTAGATAAATAACCACGATTTTGTTCGAAACATGTCGGGCATACCTCAACTACACTGGTATGTGAATTACCAGTGTATTTAGTTTTAATAATTATAACTATATACTATGTTTATTATTTTAATTACTGTAAATACTTTAAAGGTTATTTAAATGTTATGTTTTTGTTGTTACAGATTTCGGAGAACTAACGTCCAGCCAGATCTCAAAATGTTTCTTTACAACGAAACGAGTGTAAAAACTCTAGTCATAATAATAATAATAGTCATTGTAAATAGTGTAACTAGTAAAACAATAGAAACAAACGATGAAATAAACAAAGACAAATCTATTAAAGATGTAAACGTAACGAACTATAACACAAACAAAGAAAAACCTATTGAAGATGTATCTCTAACAGGAAATGTTTACGATGAAGCAGCAGTTGAAAACGTTACTTGTGTAGGAGATGCAGAGTACTGCAACATGAGCAGAGAAGAGTACACAGAGATGCTCAATGATTACATATATCCAAAACCGTATGAGTGGGTGTTAATAGCAACACATTCAGTGGTGTTTGTAGTAGGTCTCGTAGGGAATGCATTAGTGTGTATTGCTGTGTATAAGAACCATACCATGAGGACAGTGACGAATTATTTCATAGTGAATTTAGCAGTGGCGGACTTCATGGTGATATTGCTGTGTTTGCCACCAACTGTCGTATGGGATGTGACAGAAACGTGGTTCTTTGGGAAGGTTATGTGCAAGATACTGCTGTATTTTCAGGTAAGGATTGATGAATATAGAATGATAAATCCAAATGGGTCAGTAGGGACAAGGCAGAAACTATGAGTGATAGCAAAATCTGTTATTAAGATGGTTCCTAAGCGCTAAGGCATGCCAAATTTCAATTCAATCCGACTACTGGAAGTGCGTCAAATTTAATTTTCAAGATTTAACCCGTACACATACATACATACATACCTTGCAAGTTAAATAAAAGCTTGTAAAATTTGTTTCTTTTTACTTATGACACTATCATCGACAAAGAACAACGAAAAAATGTGCAGAATTTATAACATTGTTTACCAGGTTCGATTTCCGGTTATGTATGAGTTACAAAAAAATAATTGAATGCTATTTCGAATAAATCTAAAATCGACACCATGGTTCCTAAGAACAGATCTTTCTGACTGATTTCTGATGAGTTTCTCGCTCCTGACGCATTTGGATTGTTCACCCTGAATTGTGGTTAAAGGTGGTTAATATCAAATTTACGTCCAAGCTCAAGGTTAGCTATACTCTATTTATTAAACCAAGATATTAAAGTGACAGAATGAACTGTCAAATGTAAAAATAATGTGACCAGCATAATACGAATAGTGCTGCTCTCTGATTTCGGTTTTCGACATTAATACACATAAAACATAATATTTTATGGAAACAAAAATAAAATTAAAGCGTTCATGCTTTGTCCCATAAATGAAATTTAAACATCCACATCTACAAAAAGTCGAAATATCTCCTAAACGGTGGCCATTAGACCCATTTTACCTTTTTTTAGAATGTCTTAAGTGCCCTACGTGTGTAAGTACGTCACAGATTCGTTCATATCTTAACATATATTTTATACGTATAACATAGGCACTTACAGAAACTTTTCAGTGATTACCGGTTGTAGCACATCACTATTTATGAGATGTAAATAACAGGTAACACATAAAACTTAATTTTAGTATCTTGGTTTAATAAATAGAGTAGAGAAGTATTAGTATGTTTGCTTAACGAAAACTATGATTTTTCATAAATGAATAAGTTTTTCTTTGCTAAGTGCTACCAACTGCATCTTTACTACGGTCCTGACTCCTGACCATAACCAATCAACCCGAAAATTTTGACCGCTTGCATCTACGAATAAATAATAAGACTTATTATTTATTCGTAGGCTTGCATATGCCAATAATTATAGTGTGGTGCCATTTAGACTCTAGCCAACGAAAGCTGTCCCAGACAAACCGCGAAAAATTAAAAAAAATAAACGATGTTGATACTTAGACATTTATTTAAATTTACCAGATATTAAATTATACTCGAGACTTAAAGCTGCTTCGACATTCATTATTGTAATGTGTGAAAGTTGATGATGCACTTTAGTAGTCCCTTTAAATTTTATGACCTTTGTCAGTGCCCATTTACGTACAGTCTAGACGCATCAATTTTTGGACTATTTTGACCAGGTTGGCACTATCTTACACTCTTATAACATTTTCCATTCTGAGGATGGTAGGAGGTTGAATTAAACAAAAAATTATTTATTTATTTCTTAAAGCAGAAATATCAAAATTATCTAAGCCGGGCTAGAATGACAATATGTCAATTTTGACAGTATATCAAAAATGATACCAGATTAAAGTTTCGTAAGAAATGCGTGGACAGCTTTCGCTGGCTAAAGTCTATCGCAACTATCAGAAGTCACGAGCACAACGTTACACATTGGGTTCTAATTTCGTCTT
>NC_133495.1:8346525-8357008 GCF_025370935.1 Choristoneura fumiferana
TGTATTGAAAAGTATGAGATCATTTAGTATGCCCACTAGCACGCTTTTTTTTTATTCGACTGGATGGCAAACGAGCAAAATGGGTCTCCTGATGGGTAAAGATCACCACCGCCCATAAACATTTGCAACACCAGGGGTATTTCAGATGCGTTGCCAACCTAGAGGTCTAGATGGGGTACCTCAATTGCCAGTAATTTCACCAGCTGTCTTACCTCCACGCCGAAAACAAACAAAGCAAGCACTGCTGCTCATCCCGGCAGGATTAGCGAGCGATGGTAGGAGCAATCCGGGCGGACTTTTGCACAAGGTCCTACCACCTGCAAAAAAACGTTACTAACCAACCGTCGACCGTCGAAGTCGCGTGTAATGTACTTAAGTATGCGTTTGACATTTCGTTCCTGTGCCCTTAGTGTAAGCTTTCGGTTACAAAATACGTCTCGATCGCGTTCACGTTAAATCTCATTTGTATGCAAGAGCGAAACAGCGCTCTAGCGGAACGTTTGTGATGTTCGTGTTTCCATACGAATTGAGATTTTAACGCGAACGCGATCGAGACGTATTTTGTAACGAAAACTTACACTAAGGGCTCTGTCTGACACGCTTCCTATTACGGTCATAGGTCATAGCATGATACCTGTAGATGAGTGAAACAGTGGGTAAGGCTAGTGGGTATTTAAGTTTGGGAACCCATGCCGTCCACAGATATTGTTAATGATATTTTGCCCTCCGGCTCAGGAATAAAGCGTTTAATTTAATGTTAGGACGCAGGTTTTTAAACGAATCTTGAAGTCTTTAGAATATAAATTGTTTGTTTAATTATATTTTTAATCAAATGTTAAGAAGCCGTGGTGGCCTAGTGGTTTGACCTATCGCCTCTCAAGCAGAGGGTCGTGGGTTCGAACCCCGGCTCGCACCTCTGAGTTTTTCGAAATTCATGTGCGGAATTGCATTTGAAATTTACCACGACTTTGCGGTGAAGGAAAACATCGTGAGGAAACCTGCACAAACCTGCGAAGCGATGGTGCGTGCGAAGTTCCCAATCCGCACTGGGCCCGCGTGGGAACTATGGCCAAGCCCTCTTGTTCTGAGAGGAGGCCTGTGCCCAGCAGTGGGACGTATATAGGCTGGGATGGTGATGAATCAAATGTCCTTCAAGTTCGTATTTAATACTCTAACGTAGACGACCAATGCCAACGACCGACGACAGACGACCAATTCTTTCTGTCGTACGGCATAAAGCCGAATTCACATTTCTGTCGTGTTGTGTCGTGACGGATCAGAACGGTATCGGTTTCATACATTTTATATGGTTGCGTTCACGTTTATCTGATGCAGTGTGTTGTGACGGCTTGTGTTATGTCGCATCACAAGCTATAGGGAGAGAGCGAGAGAGAGAGAGAGAGAGAGAGAGAGAGAGAGAGAGAGAGGAGCATAAGAACACAACACGACAGATACATGTAAATGCGGCTTAAGACGAGGGTAGAAAGAGACGGTGAATACTATCGCCAATTTCAGCACGTTATATAATAAGGCTTTAGGTGAGTTTAGGGTTTTTCTATGTGCTAGTTCTTTAGGTTTATTCCAAATAAAAAAAAAAGCGAAATATTCACTTTAAAGTGCAAATTGTCATTAAAATCTAAACTTTTGGCTGGAAAAATGCGAAAAAATTTAGGATGGTATTAAAGAACATCAAATTTACAACATGAAATCTATAGAAAAATATTATTTGATTTTTTCGTAATGGCAACGGGACGTGTCCGATACGCTCTTGGCCCGTTTTTTTTTCCAACAGCTGTCGAACCTGATGGTTATCATCCCGCCGCCCATGGGCACCTACAGCATTATTAGGACTGCGGGTTCGTTACTGGCCTTGCAATAATAATATTACTAACAGATTAGTACATGTTATAATTTGCTGTGGCGAGAGAGAGACTACTCAGGCTACACACGGTTTAGCTAGCGCTTGTTAACCATATCGCAAGCTAAGCAATCCTGTGTCTCTACTCTACAGTGAGTGCTTCAGCTCATAAGGTCTCACATAATCTTCGATGCTTTTAGCTCCTTTAGAAACACCTATACACAAACATAAAACACTGGTAAATAATGAAATGAAGGTGTTTATTTATTAGAAGCGAACAAAGCGGCCGTAAGCCTCGCCCTGTTTCCGGAGCGACAATTAAAATGCTAATTATTTGCCGACTCCAGATTCCCAAGAGCTGGGAAAACGTGGAAATTAATAATTATTATCTTCGCTTTCTAAATTTATGCGGTACGTTGAGTTTCTAAGTCAGCCTGAATTTGTATTGTTTTACAAGTGCTAATAAGCTTCACTGTCATCTCGGCTACGCGTCATAAGTTTAAAAGAAGAATTTCACAATACATAGGTGCTTTCATAGGATAAGATCATCAAATCATCATCATCATCGTCATTGTCATTATCTCAGCCGTAGGAAGTCCACTGTTGGACATAGGCCTCCCCCATAGACCTCCGTTGCGTCGGTTGGCAGCGGCCTGCATCCACCGTGATCCCGCGGCTTTAACCAGATCATCCGTCCATGTCGTTGGTGGTTGTCCTACGCTGCGCTTGCCGATCTGCAGTCTCCATTAGAACAGCCTCAGTTTGAGCTGCTCGCTCTAAGGCATAGTCTCGAGGCACGTGCGAGCCAGTTTAATCCGTCACCATCAAATGCACGGTTCGGGCTGAGGCACCTTTGAGCGCGGCAAAAAACCGACAAAATATGGCTCGGCGGCGGCGACGAATTTGCCTCGTGGTGCGGTGCGCCTCAGATTGACACAGGGTCTGCACTTGCGTGGCCTCGGAGCGAGGCAGCCCTTCAACCCGAGGCTGTGTGTGTCTGTAGTGGATACGCAACTGAAGACTTTTCGGTCCCAATGGCCATCTGCTCACCGTGCTATTACTCAATTTACTTGGCTATATTGATGACCCTCGTTCGTCTACGCGTCTCCTGATTTGTCGTGGCTCGCTTAGCAACTCTGTGCCTATTTAAGTCTACGTAACGTTTGGCAACCTGTTTCATTTCGCAACTTTTCATTTCGCAAACTCAAAAACTATAAATATTTCAGAATTTATTTCAGGGCCATCGTGTAGAACCCTTTAGGTTAGGTTAGGTTAGTTTTATAAAAATCCTGAAATATTTACAGTTTCAGAAATATTAAACAGTTGGGAAATGAAAAACACATTTTTAAAGGCAAAATCTCAAGAACCATTCGGAAAAGATTTATTAAGACAAACATCTGGAGTATAGCATTATATGGGAGCGAGACTTGGACATTGACTGAGCGGGACCGAGACAGATTGAGTGCGTTTGAGATGTGGTGCTGGCGGAGAATGGAGGGGATTAGCTGGACTGAAAGGAGAACTAATGAGGAGGTTTTAGAGTTGGTGGAAGAGGAAAGGCGGCTGTTGAGGACGATTGAAAATAGGAGAGGGAATATGCTGGGGCATCTGATACGACATGACAGCTACATAAAAACTATTTTGGAAGGGCGAATAGAAGGCAGGCGAGGCAGGGGAAGGCCGAGACGGTCATTTATAGATCAAGCCAAGGAAAAAGTCAATGTCATGTCGTATCAGGAGCTGAAAACGCTGGCAGAGAACCGAAAAGAGTGGCGATTACTCCACCGACAAGAGCTTTTAAGCTCTTAAATTAATGATGATGATGATGATGGGAAATGAAAAATTGCGAAATGAAACAGGTTGCCAAACGTTATTCGCCGAAACATTAGTAAACCCTACAATAGTATAGTCTACAATTTGTTAGCATGGTGGACGGTTGTGTTGCTCTAAAGCTCTGGTTAAGTTCGAAACGCGTCGCTGTAATAACGGGTGTGGCCTGTAAAATACGAGCAAAAAATTAAAACATAGATCGTCCTCGTCAAACTGAACAACAGTTCAGCGACTTTTAAAAATAATGAATTCTTTGAATTTTCCTTTTTCCATACAAACTAAATACTATCAATGTACGCCATCTCAGAACACAACTGACGTCGCCTGTCACGCTACAAACACCAAGTATTTCGCTTTACATTGCTACTTCGAATAAACTTAAAAGTGTAATAAAACTTCAAAAACTAATTATTTTTAAAAGTAGCTGAACGAATGTTGTTCAGTTTGAGGAGTATGATCTTGTGTGCTCATATTACAGGCCACACCCGGTATAGTGGAGGTATATTTGGGTTTGTGTCAATAGTTATTTGTGTCACGAGGGAGCAAAATGGTGTATTTACGGCGAGGGCGTACATTGAATCCAGAATGTAGCGAAGGATTCTACAATAGAATTCTGAGCGTAGCGAGGGATTCTAAAGTAGAATCCTGAGCGTAATGAGGGATTCAAGTGTTAACGCCCAAGATGAAAATAATTTTGCTCCCGAGTGGCTCATACAACTTTTCACACCGAGCATTAAGAAACTTGAAAAAAAAACCTAAATATTATTAAAGATCAACCAGCATAGAAAATGGCGTGGCTTTACAATTATCAACTTCAAAAAATGGCATTTGCAATAAAATACTTAGAAAAGCCTTGAACAGAAAAGTTGCACTTTGCTCCCTCTCGTCAGGGAGGAAAAGTTACTTTTCTGAAGGAGAGGTGTGAAAAAGTATTTTTTTTAGTTATTTCTTATTAATAAGGCTTAATGTGAAGCATAGGCTGGGACAATGATGATCATTTCATTACTAAGCACAGTACCTATTTTGATTTCGCAGCAAAATTCCAACCGCTGAAACTTTAAAATCAACCGCCCCCAATCTCCCACTCCACCTCTAAATATGCGGCGTCAAATGTTTGTGAGTTGGGCCTTGGGCGGGATGATAAATTTATAGCTTTATTTGTTCGCAATTATACCAATTATTAATTATGCCAGCAGATAACAAATAGTCCGTGTTGATTCTTCATTATATCGTTATGGTAAATCTTAAGACAATAATTTGTGGCTGCTTCGTTTGTTAGTTAGCGTTATGTCATTCTGTAAATATTAGGTCTTTATTCTGTTTAGCGGAATTAGCGTTCGAAGTATTTTTGAACATGAAACTACCGTGAGACTCACTCATATTAAATATAATGACCGGATAACTCACGTCTTAAATCGAGTTTAGCTCGACATGTTTCGGGCTAATCCGTAGCCCTTCGTCTTCGGAGCAACGCGACTCAGCGGCGTGTTGCAGCAGCCGCTGAGTCGCGTTGCTCCGAAGACGAAGGGCTACGGATTAGTCCGAAACATGTCGAGCTAAACTCGATTTAAGGCATGAGTTATCCGGGTCATTATATTTAATGTTCGAAGTATTATTTTCATTTATTATAACTTATTTGCGAGCATCATCTTTTTTTAACCCCCGACACAAAAAGAGGGGTTTTACAACTTTTTGTTGGTTAGGTTAGGTGCTTGAAAAAAGTTTGAAAGCCCCGACTTTGTCACTTCAAAGTTTAATATCTCAAAAACGGCTGAACCGATTTTGATGAAACATGTCCAAAAACTATCGCTAGAAAATTTGCTTGCAAATAAAAAACCCGCATTCAAATCGGTCCACCCGTTCAAGAGCTGCGGTGCCACAGACAGACATAGACACAGCGGTCAAACTTATAATACCCCTCTTTTTGCGTCGGGGGTTTTAAATCATTGATTGTTTCTGTTACAAGTAATACCTAGTATTTGTACATAACAAGACACATTTTATATTTGTGAATATAAGTTTTAAGGGTTAGAATAAGTTAATTTTAGTTTTATTTTTATTTGCTTTTGTACTGACGTATAACGTATGTATACCTACTCGTGCATGGTACGTTGTAGTTAATATATGTATTCAAATTACTAATGGTGTTCCCAAATTGACTATTAACCGGGTGTGGCCTGTAATATGAGAAAATAATTAAAACATAGATCATACTCCTCTAACTGAACAACATTAGTTCAGCGACTTTCAAAAATAAATAGATTTTTATTTTTTCTTACAATTTTAAGTTTTTTTGAAGAAGCATTGTAAAACAAAATGCTTGATGTTTGTAGCGTGACAGGCGACATCAGCTGTGTTCTAGGATGTATGAAAAAAGGAAAATTCAAAAACTCCATTACTTTTAAAAGTCACTGAAGTAATGTTGTTCAATGAACTAAAAGAATTTCCTTGCTCACCCGCGACCTTACGATAGCTAGGCTTATGCAAAATATGCGTGTTCATGCAGTTCCTCCACCTCCACACTGTAAGAACACACACAAATCACACAAACCCATCTATCACCACCTCCACACTACACTGACGCGTTTCGAACTTACGTTACGTTATTTACGTTAGAGTTGTCTAACAACTGGGTAGCATGGTGTACGGTTGTGTCACTCTGAAGATGAGCTCTGGTTGAGTTCGAAACGCGTCAGTGTAGTGTGATGGTGGTGATAGATTGGTTTGTGTGATTTGTGTGTGTTCTTACAGTGTGGAGGTGGAGGAACTGCATGAACACGCATATTATGCATAAGCTTAGCTATCGTAAGGTCGCGGGTGAGCAAGGAAATTCGTTTAGTTCATTGATATGGACCTCTGCAAAGTATCGCCTGATTCAATAAATTATTTAATGTTGTTCAGTTTAACGAGGACGATATATGTTTTAATTTTTAGCTCGTATTACAGGCCACACCCGGTATAAGTGTTATAAAACGTTATAATTTTTTTTATATCATTGTATAACAATTTGTAACAAATGCTATATATTGTTATCATGTTATTTAACTTTCGAAATATTATATAATACGATTACACATGGTATAATAATAAGTTATACAACATTTTTGTAGCCATGTGGGAGCGTTTAAAACATCTAACAAGTTATAAAGTGTTAGACAATGTTATCGTGTCTTATACCATAACTTTATGTACGTAACACTTAAAAGCCAATCTGGGAACACCATAACGTACCTTTTTGACATAGACATAGACATAGGCATAACTTTAATTAAGTACAGAAAAGAAAAACATTTGATGATGTCGAAAAGGAATTGACTCAGCATTATGCTGCAGTAAGTATATGATGCCTACTACAGCGCTGATTTTCAGCCAACACCTTCATATCTTTGCACCTAATGTGTTGGACCAGAATCAGCACAAATAAGTTTGTATCGGAAAAGTGTACAATAAATAGATAATAATAAATTTATAGATTTACAAAGAACAAAAATAGCTTATAATCTGTGATTAAACAAGTAGAAACCAAACGCAAGTCTGGTTTTGTTTTGTTATATTGCATGTAAATGGTGTCTACGGGCGGTGGTGATCGCTTACCATCAGGAGACCCACTTGCTCGTTTGCCATCCAGTCGAATAAAAAGAAAAAAAAAATTAATAAGCACGAACAAAATGGGCATGTTTAATTAAATTCATTTCAGCGCAATCTCAAAAGAATTCGCCAAGTCGCGAATATGATACACCGCTGGCCCCAGGGGGCTATGCCTCACCCGAAAATATCGTTGTTAAATGACACGGCCAGGTTACAAGAAAGGTTATTTATGACGGGAAACCTTATTATTCGGGAAATAAATATCGAAGCTACAGTGGAGGTCAAAGATATCTTTACTTTAGTCATCATAATCATCATGCCAGCCGTAGAACGTGCACTGTTGGACTTTGGATTCTAACCATCTCCACAAAACAAATAGGTACAGAAATCGATCTATATACAAAGTGCGCTTGAGCAACGCACACATAGACACTGCTCACGGACACGATATCTCGGACCGGTTGGGACCAGTGCGAGCGCGAGTGCCACCCGCTTGAGACACGCTTCTGTGAACTTTTTTGAGTAATAATGGAGAATGCGAATTTATTACACTTTAAAACATCAAAAAAAAAAACATTTATTCAGTAAATAGGTCGCAATGGGCACTTTTACACGTCATTTTTTAAACTACCAGCGCAGCCAGCGAATATAATAATCGTGCATTTCGCCAATGTCGAAATCGTCGCAAGATATTTTCTGTGACAAATTTGTAATATAACAATGACATTAACATTAAAATATTATAGTTATTATTAATTAACTCCGTTCTTTCCGTTACATCCTCAACAATAAATCCAACAACTATACGAGTGCCACTAACACAATAGTTTTTTTGTGCGTAAGCCATAGCTGACAACCCTAGAGCAGGGTTTCTCAAACTTATGGCTCCACGTACCCCTGTTAAAGATTCTAGACGACAGCGAACCCTTACCTCAAAAGAAAGTAATAAAACTGGCTGTTGGAGAAACTAAGTTTATTTTTATTTCAATCATCATGATAATATAATGTATATTATTTATTTCAATAAAAGGTAACAAATATAGGTAAGAATCGTCTTGCCAACGAAAATACAAACTGAAAATGAAACAAACAACAACAAATAACAAACAAATAAGTAACAAAATTTGGAGTTGAAATAAAAAATACAAAAAGACTCCAAAAACCAATCTTAATCATCTTGCCAGTCTTGCAGCCATCATCACGTAAACCTTGTCGCGAACCCCCTACCGTCGAATAGCGAACCCCTAAGGGTTCGCGTACCCCACTTTGAGAAACCCTGCCCTAGAGCGACCGCCGAGCGTAGGTATGAAAAGTGAAGTACCATTAGCCAAATAAGTGTTCTATCAATTTTTAAACAAGTACCTATCAAATGCATATGTCGCTAAAGTCGAACTTTCAAGATGACAGACACGTTACGTCTATTGGCATTATTGTTTTATGACTTGCAAACGATTATCACCTTTAGGGTGGTAGACCATATAGTTGGCTGATGGTACATACATGAGATTGACTTCTGTACCTATTTGTTTTATGCCTTCTCCCATTAGACCTCCAGTTGCTTCAGTTGCATCCACTGTGAACCCGCGTGTTTAACCAGGGCATCCGTCCATCTCGTTAGCTGGTTACACTTTAGTACCAATCCACATATTTAGCGCCTTATGGCGATCTATCCATATCCATATTTTCATTGCAGGTGGTAGGACCTTGTGCATGGTCCGCCCGGATTGCTACCACCATCTTGCTCGCTTATCCTGCCGTGAAGCAGCAGTGCTTGCACTGTTGTGTTTCGGCGTGGAGAGTAAGACAGCCGGTGAAATTACTGGCACTTGAGGTATCCCTGCAGATGTTTATGGGCGGTGGTGATCTCTTACCATCAGGAGACCCACTTGCTCGTTTGCTACCCAGTCGAATAATATATATATATATATATATATTTCCATACTAATATTAGAAACAAGCGTTGGCAAGCGTGGTGGCCGAGTGGTTTGTCCCATGGCCTCTCAGGCAGAGGATCGCGGGTTCAAACCCCGGCTCGCACCTCTGAGTTTTTCGAAATTCATGTGCGGAATTACATTTGAAATTTACCACAAGCTTTACGGTAAAGGAAAACATCGTGAGGAAACCTGCACATGCCTGCGAAGCGATTCAATGGTGTGTGTGAAGTTCCCAATCCGCAATGGGCCCGCGTGGGAACTACTGCCCAAGCTCTCTCATCTGAGAGGAGGCCTGTGCCCAGCAGTGGGACGTATATAGGCTGCGATGATGAATATTAGAAATGTCCTGCTCATAGTAGCGATCTGGGTGACATATGTAAATACAGATTTTTAGACTTAGAATAGGCTAGGTGATTTTAGTTTTGTATTTTGGAAATTTTGTTCATAAACAGTTCATTTTACTACCCTCTTTTAAAAAAAAGTAACTCTTGTTTATTATGTATTGTGTCCAAGAGCCTTACTGTAACAACTTGCTGGCTGCAGTACCAATGGGCCGGCTCGACCGGGTTAGTACCACACTCCCACAGAATACTGGCGTGAAATAGTAGATTGTGTAGTGTTGCAATGTGTTTAGTAGTGCTTCGTACGGTGAGTGGTAGAGCCGGAGGCCCAACTCCTCTCTCCCCTCCCTCCTCCTCCCTTCTCCCTTCAGCGCCCCCTTTAGGCCGGCAGCGCACCCGCAATCCTAATAATACTGTAGGTGTGTGTCCATGGGCGGCGGTGATCACTTACCATCGTCTACCTCACCTACATACTATGGATTTACCTCACGTACATACTATGGATTTCAATCACTCCTGCTGGGTCGTGCTGAGTCAGCGACTTCGAGCTAGTAGGTACCTACCTAGAAAAATATTTTCAAGAGTTTTGTAGTCGGTTCCATTTTTGTTATTTTTTTTTATACAAACATTCAAATATGCAATGCCAACACTGGGTATTCGTAAATATCATTGACTCAATTACCCCATGATATTTTTTTATAATTACGGAACCCTCGATGCGCGAGTCCGACTCGCACTTGACTAGTTTTTATTAATTTAATGCCAAAGTCCTTTCCGCGTAAGCGGCAGATGTCCGAACTCCCACGAATTATTTCCGCAACCTTTAAAACTGAAATTTATTCGCCCCCAATTTACTGAAAAGTATGTTAAAAATTTAACCCAAATTGGGGGACAATAAGCAAGAAATAAGAGAGGTGACTCACTTGTATAAA
>NC_133495.1:8357108-8464609 GCF_025370935.1 Choristoneura fumiferana
ATACTTAAATGTAAAAATACTATATTTTTTTTTGATGAAAAAGTATTGGTACCTATTTTTATTTTAAAGATGTTTTAAGGTACACTATTATTAATGTTAAAGCGGCAAAAGGTCGAAATATATCACTCCGTTACACTAATGTTCAAATGGGAAGTGAATTTTTGATATCACCTGTTTTGCTATCAAACTGTTGCAGTTTTTGTGCATGCTAGTTATAGATGCAAAAATAATTACACACTAACACTGGGAATGAAAAGAACAAAGGCTTTCTCTTGAAGGATAAAATCCGAAATCACATTATTCGACAAAGAACGGAAGTCACTGACATTGCTCAGAGAATTAGTTCGTTGAAGTGGCGTTGGGCTGGCCACGTCTGTCGCAGGACCGATGAACGGTGGAGCAGACGAGTCCTCGAATGGAGACGGCGGGAAAACATAGTGTAGGGCGTCCTGGGGCACGGTGGACGGATGACCTTAAGAGGGATCGCTGGCGGCGGATGGATGCGAGGGGCTGAGAAGAGAGTGTTTGTGCGCGCCATGGAAGAGGCCTATGTCCAGCAGTGGACTGCTGTAGGCTGATGATGAAGGCTTTTACACAAGCAAATTGATTGGCGTGCATATTTCATGAGATAATACAAAAACGTGCAATAAGTTAAATGACACGAATAAACGTGTAAAGTAGTTTTATACAAACTCCAAGATACTTTGCACAGATGATACACGACACGTTCGTTATTGTTTAAAACAGACAAGATCTAAGTGTAACATAGGTATATTATTTTTCACTTCTCATGCTCTTTAAATGTTTCTTAAGTGTCTGCATATAGGGACTAAAGCTCCTTTTTATTCTCTAGGGATTAAAGTTTTTTTTTTAATTTACGTTTGGAATCCCCTAACAATCCAACACGGTGTTTGTGAATGGAGGATTTTTAGCGCGCAGAAATAATCACATATGACAACTGTGCAAAAATATACAAAAACACGATTTAATTTCGTGAAACCACAATTAATTATCACGAATATGAATCTATTCAACTATATTAAGGATTAGTCCAATTAGTTTTAAAATAGTTTTTAAATTTTGAAACTGTTGACTTAATATGCAAGCTTTTAAAGCGTCACTTCATAAACAATAAAAGAAACGAAAAAAACGCGCAACACGTTTTTTTTGCAACGTATTTGAATTTTTGAACAGATGGCCTGTCCATTAGTCCAGCGTACATTTTTAAAAAGTAATATTGTAATTTTGAACAAAACATTGTTTTCTTTCCTCGCATTCAAGGAGAAAGTAGTGTTTTAACACGAGACAAAAAAACCATAATGCCACTCGAACTATATAAGCCACTCGCTCTGCTCGGGTGGCTAAACATCTCATGTCAATATGGCTTGTTTTAGTCCCTTGTTGAACAATCTACTATTATTAAATGATATTGTAACGGATAACTCACGTCTTAAACCGAGTTTAGCTCGACATGTTCCGGGTTTTTTGTAGCCCTTCTTCTCAGGAGCACGCGACTCACGCGCAAGCAGAGCGGTGGCGCGTAGTGTGCGTGTTGCGGCAGCCGCCGAGTCGCGTGCTCCTGAGAAGAAGACCTACGAAATAGCCTCGAACATGTCGAGCTAAACTCGGTTTAAGACGTGAGTTATCCAAAATCAAAATCAAAAATAATAAATAACCACGACTTTGTTCGAAACATGTCGGGCATACCTCAACTGCACTGGTATGTGAATTACCAGTGTGTTTAGTTTTAATAATTATAAGTACATACTATGTTTATTATTTTAATTACTGTAAATACTTTAAAGGTTATTTAAATGTTATGTTTTTGTTGTTACAGATTTCGGAGAACTATCGTCCAGCCAGATCTCAAAATGATTCTTTACAACAAAACGAGTGTAAAAACTCTAGTCATAATAATAATAATAGTCATTGTAAATAGTGTAACTAGTAAAACAATAGAAACAAACGATGAAATAAACAAAGACAAATCTATTAAAGATGTAAACGTAACAACTATAATACAAACAAAGAAAAACCTAATGAAGATGTATCTCTAACAGGAAATGTTTACGATGAAGCAGCAGTTGAATACGTTACTTGTGTAGGAGATGCAGAGTACTGCAACATGAGCAGAGAAGAGTACACAGAGATGCTCAATGATTACATATATCCAAAACCGTATGAGTGGGTGTTAATAGCAACACATTCAGTGGTGTTTGTAGTAGGTCTCGTAGGGAATGCATTAGTGTGTATTGCTGTGTATAAGAACCATACATGAGGACAGTGACGAATTATTTCATAGTGAATTTAGCAGTGGCGGACTTCATGGTGATATTGCTGTGTTTGCCACCAACTGTCGTATGGGATGTGACAGAAACGTGGTTCTTTGAAGTTATGTGCAAGATTACTGCTGTATTTTCAGGTAAGGATTGATGAATATAGAATGATAACCAAATGGGTCAGTAGGGACAAGGCAGAAACTATGAGTGATAGCAAAATCTGTTATTAAGATGGTTCCTAAGCGCTAAGGCATGCCAAATTTCAATTCAATCCGACTACTGGAAGTGCGTCAAATTTAATTTTCAAGATTTAACCCGTACACATACATACATACATACATACATACATACCTTGCAAGTTAAATAAAAGCTTGTAAAATTTGTTTCTTTTTACTTATGACTCTATCATCGACAAAGAACAACGAAAAAATGTGCAGAATTTATAACATTGTTTACCAGGTTCGATTTCCGGTTATGTATGAGTTACAAAAAAATAATTGAATGCTATTTCGAATAAATCTAAAATCGACACCATGGTTCCTAAGAACAGATCTTTCTGACTGATTTCTGATGAGTTTCTGACTACTCGCTCCTGACGCATTTGGATTGTTTACCCTGAATTGTGGTTAAAGGTGGTTAATATCAAATTTACGTCCAAGCTCAAGGTTAGCTATACTCTATTTATTAAACCAAGATACTACAGTGACAGTATCAACTGTCAAATGTAAAAATAATGTGACCAGCATAATACGAATAGTGCTGCTCTCTGATTTCGGTTTTCGACATTAATACACATAAAACAGAATATTTTATGGAAACAAAAATAAAATGAAAGCGTTCATGCTTCGTCCCATAAATTAAATTTGAACATCCACATCTACAAAAAGTCGAAATATCTCCTAAACGGTGGCCATTAGACCCATTTTACCTTTTTGTAGAATGTCTTAAGTGCCTTACGTGTGTTAGTACGTCACAGATCCGTTCATATCTTAACATATATTTTATACGTATAACATAGGCACTTACCGAAACTTTTCAGTGATTACCGGTTGTGGCACATCACTATTTATGAGATGTAAATAACGTAACACATAAAACTTAATTTTAGTATCTTGGTTTAATAAATAGATTAGAGAAGTATTAGTATGTTTGCTTAACGAAAACTATGATTTTTCATTAATGAATAAGTTTTTCTTTGCTAAGTGCTACCAACTGCATCTTTACTACGGTCCTGACTCCTGACCATAACCAATCAACCCGAAAATTTTGACCGCTTGCATCTACGAATAAATAATAAGACTTATTATTTATTCGTAGGCTTGCATATGCCAATAATTATAGTGTGGTGCCATTAAAATTTAGACTCTAGCCAACGACTCTCCCGGACAAACCACGAAAAAATAAAAAAAATTGAGGCTGACAACATTTGCTGTACACTGATTAAACGATGTTGATACTTAGACATTTATTTAAATTTACCAGATATTAAATTATACTCGAGACTTAAAGCTGCTTCGACATTCATTATTGTAATGTGTGAAAGTTGATGATGCACTTTAGTAGTCCCTTTAAATTTTATGACCTTTGTCAGTGCCCATTTACGTACAGTATAGACGCATCAATTTTTGGACTATTTTGACCAGATTGGCACTATCTTACACTCTTATAACATTTTCCATTCTGAGGATGGTAGGAGGTTGAATTAAACAAAAAAATATTTATTTATTTCTTAAAGCAGAAATATCAAAATTATCTAAGCCGGGCTAGAATGACAATATGTCAATTTTGACAGTATATCAAAAATGATACCAGATTAAAGTTTCGTAAAAAATGCGTGGACAGCTTTCGCTGGCTAGAGTCTATCGCAACTATCAGAAGTCACGAGCACAACGTTACACATTGGGGTTCTAATTTCGTCTTGTGGACCCGGAAAACTTTTTCGTTTTTACAAAATCTTAGACATTATTTCTATAGACGGTGTTTATATTTGGAATTCGGTAATTCAAGTAGCATCTGGTAGCATCCTGTAGCCATGTATTTAGCCGTGTTGAAAATACTTATTACAAGCACTTGCTTTGTGTAGAGTTCATACGAGTATTTTAGAGATATAGGCATAATATCTTGATAATGTAATGGCATTTTTTTTATTAACAGTTATCATGGTAGCAGCACATCACACTTCGGGAATTTTCATTTACGTACCTGTACCCTCTGGACGATAAAACGCTGTTGTAAAGTTCTAATTACGCCCCCAGTTCAGAAGTTATTACTTTCCTCGAATAGAAGATAGGACCAATACGAGTAAAGGCTTAGATTTCACAGTGGGTTTTAAATGCGCATGTGAGCTTTCCGATGACACAGGTTTTAGTGCAAACTGATAACAATAATATTTTCTCTTGTTTTTTTCTATTCCATGGTCGTTTTGTAGGAAGTTTTCTAAAGTCAATACAGTTTTTTTTAGATTGTTTTAAGCCGATGTCCGGATATGATCGTCTGGAGCAGATAAACTGTCGGCAATATTGACGTGTTTACGAATTGGTCGATGCGCGATGTGATGGTTGTACAGTCACCTGAATTATATCTGGCACAGCAGAGCGTATAAATATATCCGACACGTCCAACCACCTCTAGACATAGACTCATATCATATTTATGCACGTTTTGTTGAGTCAGATATTGGTGCTGATGGTGACTATAAATGGTTTTTTTCTATTGCATGGACATTTTGAAGGAAGTTTTCAAAAGTCAAAACTGAATTCAGGATGTTTTAAGCCGAAGTCCGGATATAAACGACTAGAGCAAATAAACTGTTGGGAATATCGCGTGTTTACAAATTGGCCGATGCGCTTTGATGGTTGTATACGCAGACTCCTTGTTACTGTTTTGATAGCTTTGCGTCATTACATGACTGAAACCCAATAAACGTACTTCCGTACGGTTGGTTGTTAAGTTATTTAGACTTTGTAGTTACCACTCTGTTTAATTGTTGCCCTTATAAGTTCTAACTATTTATTTTGTACTGCAATTTACCCGTGGCTTTTTATGCGTAAACCATACATCTTTAGAGTGATGTTACTATTTCAAACATTGGCTTGAGCGTATGTCAAATAAACAAATATTTCTGCAGAATACTTATAAAAACGGTAATCATACGTTTTATTCTTTGAACTTTTTTTTTCTTTTCCGTTAAACTTTCAGTTTGACCTTCTATAAGTAGGATCAAATTCAGCCTAGCCAGCCTTAATAGATGTCAAAAGACGTACGTTTAAGGATTTTTTTGGGGTCACCGTCATCGAAATCAATGCGATGAGGACTAAACATACAATACAATACAATACAATAACTCTTTATTGCACACCAATACAGTAAACAGTACAGAGAAAACAAGTATATACATAGAGATTTTCTAAGGTAAGCAATAGGCGGCCTTATCGCTTCAGACATAAACATAGTGTTAATTAAATAACTGAAAACTACAGACACGCCAACATTATTTATTTTATTTTAAGTGAGTTGATTTCATTTATTTTGAAATAATTTCATTATTTAAAAAAATATTCATGTAATTTACTGAGTCAGTATTTCTACTTGATTTCTCTCTCATAATTCGTTTATTTCAGAATTAGAAATTATAAATTGTTAATATAATTTGTATTTGTTAGTTGCACTTCGACGTTTTTAAAAGAAAATTAATCTGACAGCAAAACATTATCCAAATAGTGTGCAACCTCGGTTAAACATTAAATTGGCGCATGTTGCATTCGAAACTTTTAGACTGGGCACAATAAAAAGGGATTTAAAAACATAACCACGACCTGATTTAAAACATAGTGTAATCGATTTTACTCTCGATTCTTAGCAAACTACACTCTGGTTTTCAGTTATTTAATTAACATTTTCTATGTAATTAGTTTAACGTAAATAAATGTTTTGTGTTTGAGAATAATTGGCATGAAAATGATGAATGTTGTTTTTCGCCAGTCGGTGTCGGTGATGGTGGCAGTGATGACGTTGACCTTCATCTCCGTGGACCGCTGGTACGCCATCTGCTTCCCGCTCAGGTTCAAGTCCACCACCGGCCGCGCCAAGACCGCCATCCTCGTCATCTGGACTATTTCGCTTATCTTCAGTAAGTCCTTTTTCTTTATTATAGGCCTCCAACAGGTTTGACAATTCTGGCCCTATACTACGAAGTGCAAAATTCGGACTTGGTTTTTTTTTTTTTTATACGACTGGAAGGAAAACGAGCAAGTGGGTCTCCTGATGGTAAGAGATCACCACCGCCCATAAACATCTGCAACACCAGGGGTATTGCAGACGCGCTGCCAACCTAGAGGCCTAAGATGGGATACCTCACGTGCCAGTAATTTCTAAGGCTGTCTTACTCTCCACGCCGAAACACAACAATGCAAGCACTGCTGCTTCACGGCAGGATTAGCGAGCAAGATGGTGGTAGCAATCCGGGCGGACCTTGCACAAGGTCCTACCACCTGCAAGTCCTACTACCTGGTATCTTGCCGTCCCGCTGAAGCTAATATTATTTATTACGAGAGTGAGAGGGACAGTACGAGACGGTAAGAGCGAGATCTTCATCTTCGTGGACCGCTGGTACACCATCTGCTTCCCGCTCAAGTTAAAGTCCACCACCGGCTGCGCCAAGACCGCCATCCTCGTCATCTGGACTACTTCGCTTGTCTTCGTTAAGTCTTTTTTCTTTATTATAGGCCGCCATCTTCGTCATCTTGACCATTTTGCTTATCTTCAGTAAGTCCTTTTTCTTTATTTTAGGCCTCCCACAGGTTTGCAATTCTGTTCTTGTACTACTCAGATTCATCGTCACATACGCCGGCCGGCTGTAATTTTGATCTAACCTAGGCCGACCTTTTTAATGTAATTTTATTGAATTAGTTTAGTTTTTTTTATTTATTTAACTCATAATCCAGTTTAACTTGTTTTATTTATTTATTATTTGATCTTGTAGTATCGTAGAGTTGTGTCGGAAATTAATTTTATATAATTTCATTAACACAATGGTATCGGGTTCATTGTATTTTGTTTCAATTATTTACTTCTGATTTTTACGTAATTTCATCATGGTAAGTTTTAGAATAGGGAATAGGAAAGAACTTTTAAAGTCAAAGTCAAAGTCAAAATGTATTTATTCAATTTAGGCTAAAACAAGCACTTATGAATGTCAATAAAAATCTACCACCCTCTTACCACCCCCACTACCAATCTCTTATCCTCCGTACATAACCATCTTGCATAACCAGCACTACAGAGGCCAAATTATTTCCTGAAGTAACTAGGTCTTGGGACTCCACCTTCGCGTGGTGGCGCGCTCACTTCGCTCGTCGTCGTACAGTCAAGTGCAAAGATATCGACACGGCCAAAGCTACAAAAAATTGTGTACACGACTTTTTGCACTTAACATTAAGGTCGTGTATACATATTTTTATAACTTTGGCCGTGTCGATATCTTTGCACTTCGAAAATACAAACTGAGACATGGATGCACAGAAAAACCAGAAAAAGAGACCAGCACTGGGAATCGAACCCAGGTCCTCAGCAATCCGTGCTGCGTACTATAACCCCTACACCACTGCTGGAGTGCTGGTCTCTTTTTCTGGTTTTTCTGTGCATCCATGTCTTAGTTTGTGTTTTCGATATGGTTTCACGGAATACCCGTAAAAGTAACAAATTTGGAGTTGAAATAAAAAATACAAAAACACTCCAAAAAAAAAAACAATCATAATCTTTGCACTTGACGTTACTTAATTTTCCGGGACCTAAAAGACAGTAGAAGGAACCGATTATTATCAAAATATCTTTAATATTACCTAAAATATTACCGAATCTATCTTCTTCCTATTTAAGAGTTACACTCTTGTCGGTGTGGCCGATGAATGGCTTTCCACTTATTTCTACTTAAAGCTGCCACCTCATACAACATGACGGCTACCTTCTCCTTTGTTTGTTTGGATTAACTATACAAATAGTCAATCCTCGCACCTCCCACTTTTTCACTTCCCTTCCACTTCCTTCTAAAATGATGTTTATGAATTCATCACGTCATATAAGATAAGCAATCATTTTTCCTTCCGGTTCTCTATTGACCGAATCTATATCATTACCAAAATCTCTTTGAAGTAGGAAATATTGGCCCCTTTCAATGATGCTTATTTAAGATTGTAATGTAGGAAACAAGGTGAAAGAAGATATTTTTTGAAAGTATATTTTATGTTATTTATCTTCGTAAATAGTTCAACTTATATCTCAAATATATCCTATGTACAACCTCTTTATTTTGTGACCTAGATACTGAGGGAAAGTTGGTGCACCCAGGACTAGTCCTATGAGAATACTCCTTTTAATCTTTCGCATGACTTACAAAAATATCACTGAGTTATAACATTAGCCTCTACCCGTGGCTTTACCCGCATCAACCATGAGGTCTGGAAGTTGAATTGAAATTGTGATTTTACAATATTTCTATGGTATGCTTCCAAAAATCAAAGTTAGAAATTATCAAGAGTTTCTTAATAGTTGTCCAATAGCTGAGATATGAGGTGCATAGGGGAAATTCGTTTCTGTACCGTTGACCATCAGTGGTGTAGCGGTATAGCACGCGGTACGGAATACCGAGGACCTGGGTTCGATTCCCAGTGATGGTCTTATTTTTCTGGTTTTTCTGTGCATCTATATTTCAGTTTGTATTTTCAATTAAATAGAGCATTATTTTATTGAAACTTTTACGATATTTTTTATTAAAAAAAGGTTTTGTATTGATATGAAACTAGATATATGTTAGAGGTGTATACTATTTTGATCCTTGTTATCATGGCAAGTAAGTAGAATTCGATATGCACTTGTCTACTTAGTACTTTGGTTTCAAAACTTAATTAGAGTCTATGATTTTGTAAAGGAATCAATTTAATAACTGACGAAGGTTTTCCTACCCCCACTGTACATATACATTCAGCTATATATGGCAAAAGGTTCAGGCTCAGCATGTGCGGTGTGACTATGCTTCACCGCGCTGATTTTCGGCCTGCACCTCTAGACAGCGTACAGACATTACACGAGACGGGTAAAACTTGTCTTAAATAAGATTGTTTTTTTGGAATCTTTTTGTATTTTTTATTTAAATTCCAAATTTTTACTTTTACGGTCATCCCGTAAAACCTAAATTGAAAATACAAACTGAGATATAGATGCACAGAAAAACCAGAAAAATAAGCCCAGCACTGGGAATCGAACCCAGGTCCTCGGTATTCCGTACCGCGTGCTATACCGCTACACCACTGATGGTCCATCAGTGGTCAAGTCAGATGATAAGTTTTGACCATCAGTGGTGTAGCGGTATAGCACGCGGTACGGAATACCGAGGACCTGGGTTCGATTCCCAGTGTTGGTCTTATTTTTCTGGTTTTTCTGTGCATCTATATTTCAGTTTGTATTTTCAATTTTACTCTTTAATAGTTAGTTGACAAGGTGAAGCTAACAAATGCATGCAAAAAAAAACATTATATCGATAGTTAGTGAAAAAGAGAAAATATAAATATATATAAATTTGAAATTTTGGAACATGGCCTTACATAAATATATTAGATAATTTTATATCAGAATCGCAAAACATGACATTTAATTTTGCAAAACACGACATTCCCAAAACATCAATAAGCGAGACCACAAAATTGTAGAGTTTAAATCTTCCACATATTGAAGTATGTGTTTATCTATATACCTAAGTATGTTCATTCGTTCCCTGGTATCCATAGTACATGATCGCTCTTAAGCGATAAGGCCGCCTATTGCTTACCTTGTAATTTTCTCTCTGTGTGCCTGTTTTCTGTATCGCTTACTATTTCTGGTGTATAATAAAGAGTCATTGTACTGTATTGTACACAAGCTTTGCTTAGTTTGGGACTAGGTCAATTGGTGTCAATTGTCCCAAAAAAAAAAAGAAAAAAGAATACACAGATATAAAAATGAATCTCTATTTATCTTGGTCATGCCAAAAATTGAGAACGACTACCGATTCTATTACTTTGTGGAAGGTTTTTACGGTAAAAAAATAAGAAAGATGCGCAGAGCATTAGAAATTAAAAAAAAAATAAGGACTAGTACGTAATACTTGAACAACGCCCCCTGATGAGATGATGATGGTGAAAACATTTTGTTATACCTTTAGAAACTTTAGATGTTTAACGTTTAAAGGTGACCATTCTTGAACATTTACCTAAATACATCAGTGAACTTAACTCAGACCAAGTACGTAAATGTAAACTTTGACAACTAATTAGTTCGCAAATCAGTAATGAGCTTCGTTAAAGTTTGTTCTTGTTTGTAGCTTTAAATTCAATGGTGTTACGTGTATGTTACAGCTGTTTAGGGAAAATAGTAAATTAATCATTATCTAGTTTGACAGTTTATAAAAGAGGGCAATTAGAGCGATTTGTAATTTGGAGATGCGTGAATCTTGGATCTTTTTTTAAAGGAATCAGTATTCCAACCCTGCGTCGTTTTATGTGTTTGAAGTAAATATATACTCAAAGGGGCCCACTAACATCGATAAGCCAAAGGCCACAGAAACATAGTAAAGCTTAAAGTTTCATCTTAAATACAGACATGCATAGGTTTTAATACATTTAGGTGGCTTTTAAGTTTTAAATACAGACTATTTATTATCTAGGCGTATTATACAATTAAAGATAATATCACGGACAGGGATGTTTGGAAATAATTTCGAATAGAATTGGCGATGCCTTATTTATAGGGAACCGATTGTGGTAAAAATGTATTCTGTTAAATATTTATTTGTAGTCAGCCTCAAAAGTAGCTGATTACTTTTGTACTTTGTCGTTTTACAGCCACGTACGTACTTAGCGCCATACAAGATTTCACTTCCAAGATTTGACTACAGATGGACAGACAACGGGACAAAACAAAAGCTTGAAAAATGTTTGTGATTTATTACTTCTTGTTTGTAACGAAGATATATGGAAAGGGTTTACTAATTACTAGCGTTTACCCGCGGCTTCGCAAACGTAAATCATTAGCTACAGCAGTTGAATTGAAATTCCTGGATTTTACAAAATTCCCGTTGGAATTAGATCGTGATTCTTATCCTGTAGGAATGTTGCGATAAAAAGTAGCGAATCTATTATTTCACATATCTAGGCGATCTATAATCCAAAATTTATAAAGCCATTCTAGCGTGAAAAAGTAAAGAACAATAATTCTGTGGGAATTTCATTGAAGTTAAATTAAAAACAACCACGGCAAATTTCATTATTCTAGGCCCAGCGGTTGTTATTTCGAGATTTTATCCCTTTCCCGTGGAATCCCGTCACTATGTTTTAAATTAGATTGTGTTTTTAAATCTCTTTTTTATTGTGCCCAGTCTAAAAGTTAAGACTGCAACAGGCGCCAATTAAATAAGTATTTTAGCGGGATTGCATACTAGGTATTTCGATAATTTAATACTGGCCGTTTTGCTGTCAATATGTGATTTTCCTATAAAAACGTCAAAGAGCAACGACAAATACAAATTATGAGTGAAGAGTTAGAAATTAAGTAGAATTACTGACTTAGCAAAACACATGAATATCTTTTAAAATAACGAAGGTATTCGAAAATAAATGCAATTAACTGACTTAAAATGAAAAAATATTTTTGGGGTGTCTGGGGTTTTTAGTTATTTAATATGTACACCTTGTATAACTTTTCTTAAAAGCTTTTCTCAAGAGCTCCAATCAACGCATCTTGAGAGTCCGAGCGAAAATAAAATTGAAATTCTAAAAGACATTTTAAAAGTGCTGGCATCAAGGAAGTTAACGTCAGTTAATTGCTTTTCAGTGCGAGGGTAAAATTAATAGTACTCGTAGGTAGGTATCTATAGTAGATTTTACAACAAGAGCATAATTAATTTTATCTACACCCATATAGTAAATCCTCCATTATACGTTCAAAGCCATAGATAATGACCAGCATTACGACATTGGATTCTATTATGAACACGGCTGTATCGAAATGGTCATTTCATACATCATTACAGCACCGGAGCGCGCCACGCCAAGCGCACGAGCAGCAGCAGGTCGTCGCACGCGCAGCTCGTGGGGCAGACATACCTACCTAGTTAGAGTTAATAGGTCATTCTCAATGGTTCACGGAACACATGATAGAGGATTAAATATATGGATGTAGATAAAATATGGTATGTAACTGTACGTAATTAGGCCTTAAAACACTCATGTGACCCTTTTATGAAACTCTGCTACGCCTCGTTTCATAAAACCACACTCGTGTTTTAAGGACCCCTATTACGATACAGTTGCTTAAATAACTATTAAAGCCATTTTGAATTACATTCATATTCGAGTTTAACTGTCAAACGCGTGTGAAATTTATTTATTTATTTATGTATTTGGGCACAAACGGTACAATAAAACTTACATTGTAAACAATGACATCAAACATTGACCAACAAAGTTGCCACAGGTTATTAGTTCCCAATAATAAAGTATAAAACGGGTAAAGAAATAACAAACACACAAAGAAAAGAAAAAGGCTACGACTTGCAAAAGAGAGAACGTGCATATAACCCATTCTCAAAAAATGGCATAACATTACTTAACTACTACTAATGACAGTCTTATATTTACTAAGAGAAATGCTAAATATATCAATATCAGAGAATTTGCTGTTATACATTTTACAAACTCGTTTAATGAATGAGTTCGCAGCATATTTGCGATGAGTAAAGGGTACATGAAGCATACAATTAAGATTTCTCGAATTCAGGCGAGCTACTCTCAAACCTAATTTACTCAAAAGATACGGGGAGTCAATCTCATTTAATAATATTTTTAATAACATGGCCTGATCTCTGAACGTGCGCCTACTCTCGAGAGATGCAATTGTGGAGTTTAGCTGTCAAGTGTCAAGCGTTGTGGAGTTTTGCCGCTAGCAAAATTCGACTGTAATGAAGTAAAGACTAGGCTCAAATTTCGTCACGTTTACTGTCAATTCGTCTGTGTGGTATAGGATCTGTTTCCTCTACATAAACGTATTTTTTTAATGTGGAGTAGGTATGGCCGCTAGCAAAATTCAACTGTAATTGGGATTTCCCAATTTTTGACGACATATAATAAATCGAAAACCATTTAGAGAAATAGGCTTTGTGAAGCGTTTTCAGAAATCAGATTCCAAAAATGTGATGAACTGAATTAAGTAAACAAAATTTACGTAATGACCCTCATTTGACCCCTGCAGTGTCTCGTCACAAAGGCAGTTATAAAGCAGGTCTACACTCGTAAGCAAATTGACAATTTGAAATGTTCCTGTCCTGCTTATAATAGCAAAGAGTGACAAAGCTAGAACTTTAATCACATGATGCGCACCCGGCCAAACAGTTGTCATTTATCGTATAGTCCGAAATGTATACGAGTATTTCCAATGTATTTTTACAAATTAAATTTTTAAATTACTACGTTACAAGTAAATACAAAAGAATTTAAATATTAGATTTTAATAAAAAATATCTACTTATTTACTATCACACCATTAAATAAACAGGAAAAATCGTAGCTAAAAGAAGAGATAAAACTATTTGTCACGGTTCATTTCGGACCCTAAGCCGTGCTTGAATTATTGTCAAATTGTATTGCCACAGATTATGTTATGTACGACCTGCATTTTTCTAGGCAATGGAACGTGGTTGTCTCACTGTGACGCCATACAGCGTCTTTCGTAAAAAAAAAAAAACTCATCCAAATTCAAAATCAATGAAAATGGTATCTTAAAATATCCTATTCTTTCCAAAAATAAAATAAAAATTATAGGTTATTTTTTTTGGTGCAGACTTTGGTAAAGACTAGGCTCAAATTCCGTCACGTATTCTTTCAATTAATTTGTGTAGATGATGATTTTGTTTGTTACGCAAAGGAATAAATAGTTCGGACATTTTTTGAAGGGGATTTTGTTCGGAAATGTATAGTTCATCAAAAGCTCTAGTGCATAAAGTAAAATCTTCGTCTGAGACCAAGGTAATCAGGTGTCGGCCACAACCAAAAAAAAAAATCTAAAAATTAAAATCAATCTAAATTAAACTAAAAATGTATAATTATATAGCAATGCACGAAAAATAAAAGGTGCCTAAAAGGTGCCCTGTAAGTGAACAATTGTTTCCACTGTTGCTTTTTAATTTTCTCTCAATCGAAGTGAAAATTAAAGTATAAAACTCGAGAATTAAAACCACGTAGGTATCTATCCACGGCTATATGAAATCCTCGGGTAAAATGGCTCGTTTTATGCTCTTGTTGTTCAATCTACCTACTATTTACCCAGGAAACTATTCGAGCTTTGATTGTCGCGTAAAAACTTGTAAATATTAATAATGCAAGTTCCTTAGACAGATTTAATAAACGAGTAACTTCTAAGTATCTCTAAGCATATACAACCGATAAACTTAAGCGATCCGTCGACGACCATTGAATAATATTTACTTAATTAAGCAAGCTTATTACGTGAGCTTTAGAAAATAAATTCCAATTAGTTAAACTTAAGTGAATGGAATTTATAGACGGCTTAGTGGCTTTTTACGCTCGCCCAGGCCACCTGAGACATAATTTATGAATAAAATTATACTTAAGTATATATATTTTTACATTTTTTGCTCACTAATTTTGTTTTCACAAGGGCTTTTGCCCGTGACAATAAAAAAAACTGGCCAAGTGTGCGACGGATTTGTAGGTGTTTATGAATATCCAGTGTTAGCAGGGCCCCTCCTCTAAGCAAGATGTACGCAGCGTAGGGTCACTTTAGATGGTTACTGACATAAAAAATAGAAAATAAAAGTTTTTCATACATTTCTTACTACTAGCTTTCTTCATACCAAAAGTTTCTAGCACAACTGAAAGTTCCTTATAGGTTTTTTGGTTACAGCAATTTGTATGGAAACACCTTTTCAACGACTGTGTCTTTTGATTGCGTTGGCTAGCCGCATTCACATTTTTATCTGTCGTGTTGTGTTGTGATGCTGTCTGTCTCTCTCTCTCTCTATAGCTTGTGATGCGACACAACACAAGCCGTCACAACACACTGCATCAGATAAATGTGTTCGCAACCATATAAAATATATGAAACCGATACCATTCTGATCCGTCACGACACAACACGCGAGATAAATGTGAATGAAGTGATATTTTTATTGCTTTAGTTCAAGCAGAAATAGGTGTTTGGTAATTGGTTTGGTAGTTTCAGCTTGATACCTCTACACGTTCCTGAGAAAGGGTATTGAGAGACAATCAAGTGATTCTATAAAGGTGAAGGGTGGGTTTTCGATGATGACGTACAATGCGTGAGTTTCCGCTCCGGTTTAGGCTTGCGTGGGAAATACAGTTCTTCCATTCTGGGACCTGCCAGCAGTAGGAAGTTTTTCGATTGCACCGGATGAGATTCGTATTAGTAAAGGAAAAAACCAAGGAAAGTCATGGAGAACAGCAGAGATTTTTTTTAATGTAGCTTATACTTCGTTTTTTTAGCATTAGAAAAAAGGTTAAACAATTTTGACGAGTCTTTTTATTGAAAAACGTTTTAAAAAGAACAGTAACTATTACTTATGATTCCAAAAGCATGTAAAATAAAAATAAAAATTCTGCCAGTCTGTAGTCGGTCGGTGCCTCAGCACAAGCCAGAAGGAGTGGAGCTACAGTCATCTACCTCACCTACGTACTATATATTGGGCTTCAATCACTTCTGCTGGCTCGTGCTGAGGCACCGACCGACTTCAGACTGGCAGAAAAATTATTTTCATGTTTTTTTGTAGTCGGTTCAATTTTTTGTTATAATTTTTTTAAATACTTTTTAGTGTAAGTAATCTAAGATACAATACTTTTACGAAAGATTGCTTTTTCCGATGCAGAGACGTTCATTATTGGTGCTTCACCTCACCACCCGTTTTACCATTATGCATTATGAGGATCATAAATTGCTTAGCAACTGTGTTAAAGTAATTAAAATTCAACCCGTGAAATACTATGTTTGGAGTAGTAACTCCGATTGTGGTCTTCATCATCAGATCCACTTCACCAAATGATGATTTTCAAGAGCAAATGCACGGGTTACTACTAAATATATCCAATTTACTATAGGTGTCCCTACAATATTTCAAGAGTTCCCTCGATTTCCTTAAGGTCCAATCATCAGATCCTGATTTGGTGCTTATGGGACCTAATTGAAGTAATTCCTAGACGAACCCAAAACAATTTTTTCAAATCGGTTCATAAATGACGGAGTTCTGAGGTAACAAACATTAAAAAAAATACAACCGAATTGATAACCTCCTTTTTTGAAGTCGGTTAAAAAACGAAGTATAGGCAGCATTTAAAAATGTAAATTGACTGGATGTCACTTAGCCGCCTTTTAGCTTGAGCACGGCAGTCTCCTGGCCATACGCGTCAAGTACCAGCTGGTCCACGTACCCCTGATCAACCCACCCGCAATAAATTATCCGTTTTTTTTTGTCGACAGACTGCCCAGACCTGATTGTAATGACGACGATGACTAAAGTACCTCTTCGCTTCAACTTGCAATACTTGGTCCAGTGTGCATCCACCTGGTCCGAGAAGAATGACCTAGTATGGTACATCGTTAAAGCTGTGTTCGTCTACTTGTAAGTATAAAATCAAAAAACCGGCCAAGAGCGCGTCGGACACGCCCAAAATAGGGTTCCGTAGCCATTACGAAAAAATTAAGTAATATTTTTCTAAGGATTACGTATTTTATACGGAATCTTCCAAGTTTAGGTATGTTCTATACCTTAGGCTGCTATTTACTCTTAAACTACTAATAATTATCAAGCAAACTTAGCTGTTATAGTTTTCCTTGAAAGTTTGATATACTTACTACCATCCTAAAATTTTTAAAAAATTTCCATCCACCGGTTTAGATTTTAGAGGGGGGGACGCTCAATTATCATGAAAATTTGCAATTTAAAGTTGAATATTTCGCAAACAAATCACTGAATCGAAAAACTTTTACAATTTTTATTTGTACCATTTTATCGGTATAGTTTACATATATATATCCGTGCAAAATTACAGCTTTCTAGAATTGATAGTCCCTGAGCAAAGCCGCGACGGACAGACAGACAGAGAGACATGGCGAAACTACAAGGGTTCCGTTTTTGCCATTTTGGCTCCGGAACCCTAAAAACCCTTAACCACTCACGTGCTTTGAGCAACTACGGTTGCCAAATATATTTTAGCAAAATGCTTCTGGCAACTGTGATTGCCAGACATACACTGCGTCGCTATTGCAGCGCAAGACAAGAGCAATTCATGGCCGTTTTCTTTTTCACGCGAGCAGCTGTGGAAAAGAGTTGGGACTTAAGGAAGGTTAACTGGAAGAGATCCCCATAAGGGATAAGTTCGCCTTTGTACATCTTTCTCTTGTTAATTGTGATTTTCATATGTTTTATGTACAATAAAGAGTTACAACAACAACAACTTAAACTGGTTTAGTTTAAGGGCTGTGAGCAAAATGGCGCAACTCGGCACAGTGACTTTAAAGCTAGCGCTGGTCTTTATTAGTAAAAAAAATAATGTTTCGCATGAGCTGTATTGTCTACGGTAACAGCTCCGATCTTGAAAAAAAAAACAATCTCGCGGATGAAAAATCGCTAAGATTTACTCGCGTTGGAAGAATAACGCATTAAATACACGTGGTTTGTGTGTTTTTACACTTTATTATACCAAATATTTACGTTAATACCGATAGAAATGTTCATCGGAAAATGGGAAAAGTTAGCGTAGAATGTTTACGTTTTAGTTTTACGGGTTCATTGGTTAGTAAATTTTTTCATGGTCACCACAATCAGATCTCGACAATTATTTTTATTTAAATTGGTCAACTCGAAAGCACGTTTTTAATCAAAAATTCTTCTTATTATAAGACAGAGAGATTCGATATGGACTAAATATGACATCATTATGCTACGATAGCTATAGAAAATCCATACAAAAAAAAGATCAAAATTGTATTTATTTGCTCAAATATGCAACTCTGTCTTGACTGTAAATTCTAATATCGTAGGCCTGAAAATAAAATCAATAGTTTATCTATTCTATCACAAGTGCCGATCTATCGAAGCGAGAATAGTATAGGTAATAAATAACGCTTAAGTATCGGCTAAATCTGTGGAATCATGCATGACTATGTATAAAGGAGTTGAAGATATAATAGTGAGTTATTAATATTCTATGAATAGATGTAGGATTTATAATGTAACTTCGATGATAAATATTATAATCTGAATTTCTAGATTGCGGTGTTCACGCGACACAGCGAGCGAAATTACATTTAACTGCTATTCTTAAATCTAGCACGAAAAATATCGTCGTTAATTTTTTTCTTTATTGAGGAAAACAAACAGCAATAATCATACTTATATTACGTATATTTAAATGCGTAAGTTTGTGTGTGTGTGTAGACATGTTTTTTTACTTCTAAGCCACGCTAAATCTGGTGGATGGATTTGGATGAAATCTTGATATTATAATAAAATAAAATAATAAATTTAAAAAATAAACAAGTCTAGTGGGCCAGAACTTTGTTAAGTAGCTAACTTAAAGTTCAACAGTCGAGACCCATTAGGTAAGCATTATTGAGTGTCACGATTTAAGCAGTCAGGTTTTTTGATTTTTTAAATTTATTGTTTTATTTCAAACTTTTTTGTGAAAATGGTATATTAAAACGGTTATAAACCATATATTTTAAGAATGGGCTAATTATTAGCTTTCATTTGATACCCCACTCGATAGGTTTAAATAAGTAACATATTTTTAAAACTTACAGTTTGGCGCCAAAAATCCTCCATTTTGATTTTTTAAGAATTTCATGTACCCAGTGTCACTCGCGTTATTAAGACGAATCCAATGACGTATAATTTATCAATCGGTTCAGCCGTTGAGTAGTTACGAGAGGACATAAGAATAGACATACATACATACGTACGCGTCAAACACATAATCCTCTTTCTTCGCAGTCGGGTAACAAACAAATTAGTCGGGTTTGTTCGAACACTTATAACTCGAGAACGGCGTGACCGATTTTCATGATTTTTGATTTGTTGTAATTGTCTCCGTCCTAAACAACAAAAGAGTACAAAGGCGAACTTATCCCTAAAAGTTGTTTCGTCTGTTCTAGGATTCCACTCCTGCTGATAACAGTGGCGTATCATCAGATAGCGCACGTGCTGTGGCACTCAAAGACCATACCAGGCCGTGCTGAGACCGTCAAGCTGACGCCTTCAGAACAGAGTAAGTACTCATCAGATAGCGCACGTGCTGTGGCACTCAAAGACCACATCAGGCCGTGCTGAGACCGTCAAGCTGACGCCTTCAGAACAGAGTAAGTACTCATCAGATAGCGCACGTGCTGTGTCACTCAAAGACCATACCAGGCCGTGCTGAGACCGTCAAGCTGACGCCTTCAGAACAGAGTAAGTACTCATCAGATAGCGCACGTGCTGTGGCACTCAAAGACCATACCAGGCCGTGCTGAGACCGTCAAGCTGACGCCTTCAGAACAGAGTAAGTACTCTCCTTTTTTTGTATTCTACTGGATGGAAAACGAGCAAGTGGATCGCCTGATGGTAAGAGATCACCACCGCCCATAAACATCTGCAACACCGGGGTATTGCAGATGCGTTGCCAACCTAGAGGCCTAAGATGGGATAGCTCAAGTGCCAGTAATTTCACAGGCTGTCTTACTCTCCACGCCGAAACAACAGTGCAAGCACTGCTGCTTCACGGCAGGATTAGCGAGCAAGATGGTGGTAGCAATCCGCAGAATACCTAGTGAATTGTGATTTTCCATCGTATTTATCTTTCTATTTCAACTAGCTTCAGTAAACTTCAGTAAGCTAGTTGAGAAAGAAAGATATATACGAACTTTCCCGACAAAACACCTTGGCAAGACAATGACATTCCCAGACCTCCGCAAATTAACGCCCGAGTTTGCAATAATGTTCGTTTCTTACCAATTAATAAGTACCAATATAACTCAAGATTCATTAAATCCCATCATTAAACGGGTCTCTGGTGCTACGTTACATTCATATTACGTTTCTTCACTTAATTGTGCTTTAAATTTTACTACCTAATTGATTATAAAAATCTGATAGGTTAAATAAATTTCGTATAACATAGTTCCTTATGTTCAAATATTTTACGCCAGTCATATCCAGGCTACAACTGATATATACTTCCATATGTTTAGACCTCAGCAACTTTTTTAGAGTTAAACGAAACGGTGCATCTAGTGTCACCCGCATCATGCTAGAATGAATGCACTGTAGTCAGCTGAATGAGGGCTATCGCGTATGAATTCGCCGCTAGAGGCGCTAGTGTAGCGTGAAGTCTCCGAAATGTCAAATCTCATAGTTTTTGAGTGAGCTACGCGGGTTTATTTATAATGAGAATAATTTTGTGAATATTTTGCATTACCTGAAATTAGTTATGGCAATTATGTTACGGGGCAATGAATGTCTGTGTTTTGAGACAGTTTTGACTTTCGGAAACTTTTGTCCTCCTTTTTTCCGAACAAAACGGGACTACGCAACACTGTGGTTCCTCGATATTTTTATGGTACGGTTTTAAGGTGTATTAAATATGATTTAAGTAAATCTAAACTTTGTTTTCACGCCCGTAATAACAGACTTTGAAAGCCACACTTAAAAACCTCACGCAACAGTGGCGCCATCTAGAAAGACAAAAAACGATAGCCCTCATTAACATTTCTGTGGCGTTTTGTGAACGGCGAAAACAAAAAGCGATCGTGGTTTCTATTACGCACATTCCATTAATCACGGGAAACAAACAAATTGATAGAAAACCCATTAAACTAACAACTATAAACTACAGTTACAAAACGAAGGTTAAATTGGATATTAATTGCGGTAAAAACATTGCTATTTGCGAGCTTGAATAAGTCATTGGTATTATTCAAAACGGAATCCGAAATTGCTTGTAAGCCTCCTTTCGACTCTGAACAAACTACTACCTACATTATTAAGTTTTCAGTTTCTTTCCCACTTCTCATGCTCGTAAAGTTCGTATTTATGCTAGATCTAGGCGACATAAAAGTACTTTTTATGCTTTAGTGCATAAAATAAAATCTTCGTCTAAGACCAAGGCAATCAGGTGTAAACAGCCAAAGCCACAAACAAAGAAGTTTGTGCATACATTTTTTAATAATTTTTAATTTATAAAAAACTAAACATGAACAATAAACGTTACATAGTAAGTGAACAATTGTTTTCACTGTTGCTATTTCATTTCCTCGCCATCGAAGTGAAAAGTAGTGCAGAGCACGAGCATTAATCCCATTTTGCTCTCGACGTGTCTATCCACCCTCGCCGTACCGGCTCGAGTGGCTATATGAACGTCTCTGGTAAAATGGCTCGTTTTATGCTCTTGTTGTACAATCTACTATTATATACTTACTTTGTAGGTATTGTAGCTATACAAAATTCAGGTTTTTAGAACTCTAGTGAAGCCAGAAGAGCGTAATTGTTTTGAATCGTGAGCCGCATATTTTTGGCCGCGTAATTTCTGCTGCATTCGGTTTTATACAAAAGTCCGGTTGGGTTTGTGCCACACAGCGACTCAAAATGAGTAGGTAGGTAAACATTGTATGAAACCAAAAAAATACGCTCATCTGGCTTCGGCCTAACCTAAGTCACCGAGTACTGCCTTTTCGCAACGTAACGTTTGGCAACCTGTTTCATTTCGCAACTTTTCATTTCGCAAACTCTAAAACTGTAAATATTTCAGGATTTATTTTCGGGGCCGTCGTGTAGAACCCTTTAGGTTAGGTCAGGTTAGTTTTATAAAAATACTGAAATATTTACAGTTTCAGAAATATTAAACAGTTGGGAAATGAAAAGTTGCGAAATGAAACAGGTTGCCAAACGTTATTCGCCGAAACATTAGTAAACCCCTAAGTCACATATAGGCGGATATGGTGAAACTGTAAGAGTTTCTTGTTCTTACGGAACCCAAAAAAATGGGTAACCTACCGAACATAAGCAAACATTACGCTATGATGAGGAAAAACTATCTGTTTTATAGAGTGACAGGTTGAAATTATTACCTGCCTTTTGAGTAATGGTTTCCTTTTATCTTGAAAATATCATAACGACAAGCGACAAAAAAACGAAAAAAAGTGAGTAGGTAATTGATTGGTTCTTATGCTTCCTCTGTTAAGGGTGTGTCCCACGGAAGCAGAGCGGAGCTTAGACCTGCAAAATCGGCCAGTCGTATTACTTTAAATGTTCGTCACTTTTTTTTAATGAATATTTAACATGATTCTGTGACGAAACATGAACAAAACCATTATTGCGTGATTAAGTAACAAACCTCCAAACATCTAAACGGCCAATCGTACCTAGAGAATGAGGCTGTCATTAAACAAAATTTGTCATCTCTCAAAATGACACTGAAAATTTTTTTAACGCAGAGTTTAATTTTGCAGGCTGTCATATTTTTAACCGACTTCAAAAAAGGAGGTGACAAAACTGAATAACTTTAGCATGTAATAGTTCTAAATCTACATGTTCAAATTGAATGTTATTGATAATATAATTATCTAAGTCCCATTAGGCCCTATAATATATAATATTAACTTACCGTCGTCATTCATTGCCTTTAGTAAATCGTTTATGGAGATTGCTTGCCCTGAAATGTGAGACGTTTAAATTTCCGGGCAGCGAATTGGAAAACCTAATCAAGTACTTACGGAGGTATACGGACAGTCGAAGGTAAATACGACATATCTGCTATTATTTTTTCAAGAGTATACTGGTGTGCTGAATATCCTGGCTGCAGCATCAGCTCGTCGTGTTGCCACCACTGCATTGTATGTAGAATCAATTACTGATCAAAACGAATCCAAACACGACATATGTGCTATTATTTTTTATAGAGTGTACTATTGTGCTGGATATCTTGGCTGCAGCATCAGGCCGAGAATTCTATAATCTTGCATAGTTATATAGCATACATGGGTGTTTCAAATTTTAGGCCCCAAATATGTTTGAAAGTAAAGTAAATATCCATTATGCGTCTAAGATTCCTACCGCAGCGAACAAAAGAGCTGATGATCTTGAAACGGCTGAACCGATTTTGATAAATCATGTCTAAGATCCATCGCTAGAAAACCAGCTTTCAAATAAAAAAAACCGCATTCAAATCGGTCCACCCGTTTAAGAGCTACGGTGCCACAGACAGACAGACATAGCGGTCAAACTTATAACACCCCTCTTTTTCGTCGGGGGTTAAAAAACATATATATTTAAGTTAAAATTGAAAAAAATCTTTATATATACTTAAAATATTAATTATTTAATGATAAATCGTGGTATAATGGCATGCTTTTAATTTAAAATGTCGGTCTTTTCTAATAGTACAAAAACAAAAAAATATATAGTCTTAAGACATAACATAACACAAGCGTTACTTGTGATTTGTAACTTTATAAACCAAGAGCTAAAGTGCCGATAAACTGCTCTGTAGTTTGGCACAACAAATGTAAATGAAAAATGAAACTTAGCAGAAATAAACTATTCTATCTATCTATCTATATAAAGGTAAAACCAAAAATATATGACTAGTGTCAAGAGGGCGCTATTGTTCTTATTTATATGTCAATAAAGAACCGATTTATGATAACCAGACTACAATGACATCTTGACTTGTCTACAACATTTACCTGTTAGCTCTGATGTTAATTTGGAAAGGTTTTGTAGTGAAATAGTTTCATTCCCCAAGCGTTTTTTTTCAGTAGTTTATTATAAACATTATTAACATTGATCCGTTGTTGACTACGAATCGTTTTTGGGCATTTTTTGTTATTGTTCAAAGAAACCGCCACAGTGACACTGACAATCATTACAATTATTGCCAGTGTAAGAAATTAGTTCCAATGAAATTCCGCAATATGGCTACCTAAAAGGTAAGGCTGGAAATATCATCATACCAGTTTCATGATAAGGTAAAGGTTTGTGGTAAAGGTTAGAATAAAGGTATGATAGATGATGTGACACCGCGACAATCCAATATGTATGCAAAATGGTGTTGGCCAGGTGAACCGGTTTATTGGGAAAACTATGCTAAACTTGTACAGGGATGGCGAACCTTTTATGGGCGAATGTGCCTATTTTAATGAAAAACATAATAAAATCACTATGACGTGCCATCATAGATTTTTGTATATACATAGTAGGTATAAAACTGCTATTAATTAAGTACCGCAAGGTACTTTGACCCATTTCAGGTTATTAAAATAAATAAATTTTGGCCCAAATGAAAACCACCACCACCCTGCCACATGGCAAAGAGCTATATTCTCAAAGCAATAATAAAACCAGGACCGAGTTATATCCAAGGGCCAAAGTAAGCCTTCGTGGCCAAAGTACCCCGACCTTAAGGTATGTACGTGTTTTTCGATATCAGTGACGTGTCCGAATTATTGTATCCCGTGCCTTAACTAGCCCGCGTGCCATTAGTTCGCCAGCCCTATTAAGTATATAATAGTAGGTAACTATTATATGCTATTCTGTGGCTAAACAATGCCACTGCGTGTTTGGAAAACACGCAACGTAAAATTGGGATATGTTACGTAAATAGCTTGTGTAAAGTAAAAGAAGGGCACTGTCGAGATATATATCTATGTAGCTAAAAAAACGCCGACAAAAAATCGCCGCCAAAAAGGACAACTAAAAAGTAAAAATTAATTATGCACTACCTAGCTGTTGCCCGCGACTTCATCTGCGAAGAATTCGTTTATCCCTATCCCGCGGGGACTATGCTGATTTCCCGCAAAATTAGCCTAAGTTAATTTAGTATAAGCATCTAGAAATATTTTTTTATCTAAGCGCCGTCGATGTCGGGGGACCGCTAAGGTTAACAGGAAACTAAAGTACATATGTTTTATATTTTAAAGTATTTACCTTAGCGGTTTCTGTCGAGAAGAATCCGGCAAGAAACTCAACGAGGTATATTCTTTTAACCAGATTTACAATATTATTAAATGATATCGTATTATTAAGGGGCTCTTTCACCATCCATTGATTAGCGTTAACCGACGGTTAAATGTGATGCCGTCTCCGTCTATTCGAACAAAACAATAAATAGAGACGGCATCACACCTAACCGCTAGTTAACACTAATCAATGGATGGTGAAACAGCCCCTAAATGATACAATTTGGTGTGTAAACACTGGAACATCTGGAATGAACAGAGGCGCTTTTATCACGATATTACCGCGAGATCGGGATAAAACCAAAATTTCAAGAGATAGGATTAGAGACCACAAATTTTCCACGGGTATTTTATTAATAATGATATTTCCAGTAAATTTTGAGAATTTCCATGGAATTCAGCAAAGTCCCGGAATTCAGGGAGTATACGCGTTCAAAGTGAAGTAAAGTCTACTTCCAAATAAAGCCGTAGTACTTTTTTATATGAGAGGGGGTAAACTAGCATGCGGGTTACCTGATGGGAAGCAATCACCGCCGCCCATGGACACCCACACCACGAGACGTATCATAGGTGCGTTGCCAGCTCTTTGAAACACTGATAGGTACGTTTTTTAACCCCCGGCGCAAAAACAGGGGTGTTATAAGTTTGACCGCTATGTGTGTCTGTCTGTCTGTCTGTCTGTGTCAATGGCTGTCCCAGGAAGCTAGTTCCATATTTTTGATTCATACTTATGAATCCTTTAGTTAGCCTGGCCCACAACCAAAAAATGTAATTAACATCAAAATTTTCACACACGAAAGGGAAATAACTAATGGTACTCAGGAGTACGAAACAGAAGTTTGACTTACGAACGATTTATCTAACGTTTCTCTGACGCGCAGCTTTCAACGGGAAATATTTCAAACTCATTGAAATAAATCAAACGTACCTACTCAGCTTGTAATGAGAACGTGATTGATACGTTGCGGTCGGAAATAAACTAAATACCCACGTCAATGCAGATACCGTTTTATGGCTGCTATACGGTAAGAAACGCGTGTCGTCGGTGCGTTTAAAAAACGCGCGGCGCAAAGTCTCCTGTACCCCTAGTGTAAGTTTCCGGTTACAAAATACGTCTCGATCGCGTTCGCGTAAAATCTCAAGTTGTATGGAAACACGAACATCGCAAACGTTCCGCTAGAGGCGCTGTTCGTGTTTCCATACAAATTGAGATTTTAACGCGAACGCGGTCGAGACGTATTTTGTAACCGAAAACTAACACTAAGGGCACTGAATTCTAATGACATAGCTTTTTCACGGGATTTCTTTATTGCATGTAAATGAAAATCACGATATAGTTTAAGAGAATTCCCCCGAGATTTTTGAAAAATCCTGGGACTTCATTGCCGGATTTTTATATCATGGGTAATTGAAAAAAATATGCCCTGTTGGGGCGTAGCAATTTTTAAATTAATTACATTGATTAACTATACATATGCTATTTTATTTAAGAGGTTTACATAAAATTAATACTTATAATTAAGGCTAAGTAAGGTATCTAAATAAAACAAGTATACATACTTGCATCTAGTAGTGTCCAATGTCCATTGGTTATCATTTATTGTATTCTGTGTGCCTGTCTTATTTTATTCGTCAGTTAATCAACCATAACAGCCCACATCCACCCCCTGCTGTTTAAAGGTAAACGTCCACTTGTCGGTATCGTACGCATCGGACGCATCGCACGCAACGGATCGTAGTATTCTTTGTATAGAAACTCATATAAGTGCGTCCACCTGTCCGCATCGTAAGCATCGCACATTTCTATACAAAGCAACAAATCCGATACGTCCGAAACGTACGATGCGGACAAGTGGACGCCTACCTTAAGGGCCTCTTCATTTTCACGCCACTTTGTCCGGTCCTGTGCTAGTGTCATCCACTGTTTAGAAAGAAAGAATGAAAGAAAAAACATTTATTGCTCATAAAATGAACCACATATTAATGAAAAGGTACATGCTCAGCTATGAGGCAAAAGGTTCAGGCTCAGCACGGGCGGTGAGGACTATGCTTCACCGCGCTGATTTTCAGCCTGCACCGTTCACAGCGTACAGACATTACACGAGACGAGTAGTTTTACCAACCGTCTGAAAGTACCCTTAGTGTAAGTTTTCGGTTAAAAAATACGTCTCGATCGCGTTCGCGTTAAAATCTCAATTTATATGGAAACACGAACAGCGCCTCTAGCGGAACATTTGCGATGTTCGTGTTTCCATACCAATTAAGATTTTAACGCGAACGCGATCGAGACGTATTTTGTAACCCAAAACTTACACTTAGGGTACAGGGCTACTACGAAACTCGAAACTGGAAGTTCGTGTCATGCGGTCCCTCTCGCTCTCGTATTAAATAGTATACGTGTCAGAGGGACTGCACGACACGAACTTCGAGTTTCGAGTTTCGTATATGCCGATTTTATTCATGTTGGCAAATAAATTAATCGTCATCTTCTTCATTGCGTAACATGCGTATTTTTTTTCCTTGTTATCACGAATGAATATTCACTCTTTTTTATATTAATAGGTCGTCAATCCGAATGAAGCCGTGGGGCCCTACCCTAGTAGTTTGGTCTATGGCCTTCTTAAGCAGAGGATCGTGGGTTCAATCAAACCCCGGCTCGCACCTCTGAGTTTTTCAAAATTCATGTCGTCGGCCGAATTCGTTAACCTTCTAAGTCCGTTTGGACTAAGTTTACAGGTCATTGAGAAAACTGCATAAAATTTTCAATCGTTAACTAATCAACATTTTGAAAATCTCGTTTTTAGCCATGACTAAACTTGATAGTTTAAAGATATAATGAACAGCATATCTTACACAAATCACAGGAAATTAATAAAAAATAGTATTTAGCAGGTTTTCGTGTTGAAGGTTAACGAATTAGGCCGACGATGTGCAAAATTACATTTGAAGTTTACCTCGAGCTTTACAGTGAAGGAAAACATCGTGAGGAAACCTGCACAACCTGCGAAGCAATTTAATGGTGTGTGTGAAGTGCCTAATCTGCACTGGGCCCGCGTGGGAACTACGGCCCAAGCCATCTCCCTCTGAGAGGAGCCCCGTGCCCAGCAGTGGGACGTATATAGGCTGGGATGATGAGGTCGTCAATCGTTTAAAATTTAAATTACAGATGAGTAATTATCAGTGAAATGATCGTCGCATTAGTGGAAGATCGTTAGTAGGGACCTTTACTTATTCCCAAATTGCCCAAGCGTGCCTCTAAATAAAGCCGTCTACATAAATGTCTATCATTAAACCACAACATATGTAGTTACAAAGCTTGGTTACTCATCGATTCATTCAAAGGTCATGACAAATGACAGGCTATTTCAAGCTACCGTTTAAGAGCAGTTTCACTGCCGGCCGCGCGGCCGCGTTAGGTATTCGAATGGGATATTGTTGTCTTTATCGCTCGTGACATAAGCGCTCGCAGCCGTCCCCCCCCATGCCTTCCGCAACCACGTCCGTAATTTATATCGAGATAGCTGTAGGCTTTTCAAGATACGAAATTATACGAAAAGTATAGCACAGAAATCAATGATATTTTGCAATCAAGATATTCATTATATTTTCTATGCCTGTAGTTTTTTAGATTTTTGTAAAAATGCTTTATCAGTCTGTAATTCTCGTGCAAAGTTGTCATCTTTTTTTTGTCGACTTTTGAGCTCCTGTAATTCTGATATTACACATTTATATGAAAATCTGAAAAACCACAGGCATAGATACGTCTAGTCCATACTTACAAAATTTCATATATTTCTGTTGCCTAGTTTTCAAATGAGACCGGGACTACGTTTGTATGGAGAATGGAACGAAGAGACTTCTCTTAAGTAGACCTTGATTATTTCTGTAGACAACTGACGTATTTATACCACATGCTATTTCTAATTGGTGATATTTTTTGTTTTTAGTGAAAAAAGACAACCATTTAGCTCACATTTTATACTAGATAATATTTGTACTTTAACTAGATTAATCCCCCGGCTCGCACCTGTGAGTTTTTCGAAATTCATGTGCGGAATTACATTTGAAATTTACCACGAGCTTTGCGGTGAAGGAAAACATCGTGAGGAAACCTGCACTATCCTGCGAAGCAATTCAATGGTGCTTGTGAAGTTCCCAATCCGCACTGGGCCCGCGTGGGAACTATGGCCCAAGCCCTCTTGTTCTGAGAGGAGGCCTGTGCCCAACAGTGGGACGCTTATAGGCTGGGATGGATGGAATGGAAGTAGATTAATGATCTTTGCTGTGGCTAAAGCTTGAAAGCAACATGAAAGTTACGCGATAGGTGCGACCAAAAAATATGTATGCAGTTTATTTTAAATTAATAAAAAATCATAAAATATCAAAATCTAACACCAAAATGATTTCAAATTAATCTGACTAGATATATTCTGAAACGCCAAAGACGAAATAAATAACTAGGTAAATTAAATCTAGGACAGCATTATGCCTAAAAAGCTGGCAGGATTTCTTTGTTGGATAGGCTATGATAATTCTTTAAGATATATAAATACCTAAATAACTACCGGTCCGATTTGGTCTCCGTGTTTCTCGCTGCGATAGGCAGGACGTGCAGTAAAGCGTATTAATTACAAAGAGAGACAATACATTTATTTAATGTCATAAAAAACATCACAATTAATATAACAATGGAAAAAAGACAAGACATACATGACGCTATATTTAGGCTAAAAACTAATCAAAGAGTGATATCACTCACGCCAACAACTCGTGAAAAAAATAAGAGTTAAAAACAAATAAGTTTCTGTTAAAAATCATTTTTAATACAAGCTTTCTTTTGCTGGCTGTACTTTTTGTTAACTGTACTTGCATTGTCATTTAAACTGCTCATCCGTACCAAATTTCAAGTCAGTACTGTTGACGAGTTCCCTCCTGCGGAGACAATCCTGGCAGAAACACCAAGATGTCACTAACAGATTATTGTATTGTCACCAAATTTAAACAAGTATGTCAAAAGTTAATTGGAGCGCTGGGAGTAAGTCAAATTAAGCTTCCAAGATTTGACCCAAACAAATAAATAAACGCAAGCTAAAGCAAAGCATTTAAAAATTAAATTTATTAAATAAATTTTGATTTATTCACATTAGGATACCACTTGAGACTTCAGGCACGGCATCATAAAGCCATGCTGAGTGGAGATCCTTTTTGGTATCCTGCAGTGTCACCGAGTAACATAGTTTTAGTGCTAGTTTTAGTCTTAGTTTTAGGTGGTATTTATGGAGCCAAAATAAAACTTTCTTTCTTTCTTTAAAGCACACAATACGGTATTTGAAAACTCCTGATTTTGCCATATCTTGATATTATTATGAAAATATAGATATACAGATAGTGTTTAGCGAAGAGAAAATTTAAATCAGTTGACAATTGGATTTATAGTGATTGTTTGAAAAATCTATATACCTGTCTCTTTCTCAAACGCTTTTCTCTATGCATCAAGTATGGCGGTACTGGCGTGTGACGTCACTTGCCAGTATGCCTTTAGTCTGTCTAATCTTGAATTTCAAACCTTTATAACTTTGTTATTTGTAAAGGTAGCTTAAAAATTGTTTTTCTGTTCGATAACAGGCACTGTATAGTTTTAATTTATAAAACATATACAAAATAGTCAAATACCGTATTAGTCGCCTGTATGTAGTAAAGTAAAGATTGCGTGAGGCGTGAAAGGGTTTCTATTTTTAGTGCCCTGTAATCTTGAATTGTACTTGGGTAAGGACTCGTTAACGAGGGTCAGGTAGTCAGAAATTGTGTAACATCCTTATTAGTAGAAACAAACTTGGAGATGAAAGAGCTTTGCCAGTATTTTCGCATTTCGAGTATGTAGCACAGTTTCCACCGCCGGGGGAGCGGTCTCATTAATGACTATAGTTTAACGTTTGATCTTCCTGTGTAAAAGTGTTATAACATCTATCCATCTAACCTAATACCTCTAGACGAGCAATTCTTGTATATATTATATAAGATAATTAATCAGAATCTCGGAAACGGCTCCAACGATTTCGATGTAATTTGGTGTGTGGGGGTTTTCGGGGATGGCAAATCGATTTAGATTGGTCTTATCTCTGGAAAAACTTGTAATCGAGTTTTAGCCCGAGCAAAGCTCGGTCACCCAGGTACTACATATTTATTTGGGCTAATTATTAACTTTCATTTGATACCCATATACAAAAATTAGATATTATGTGAAGGGTCCACGGAAAGAAGGACATAGACCGAATCACCTTTCTAGAAATTGCAGATTTTACCCCCAAAATAGTTGGAAATAGTAAGTACATTGTGCAACCCTAAACTTGGAAAGGTGAGTCAATTGTACTTCAAGCCTCGTTGGATTCTGTAGAGCTAACAAAAATAACTTTAAAAAAATGAAAAAAGATGATCTAAAATTATGTATCTTATAAGATACACTGGTAACCGTAGTAATTAATCGTCTATGAAGCTAAATTTACGTCTGTGGCTACAGCCTGAAAAAGGGCATTGTACATGTGGGCATATTAAAAGGATATTTTTTTTCTTGCACGAAACGAAAACAATTATTTTTTACTGGTTCCTATGTGTTTAAGATTAAAAAAAAAGGGTTTTACATTTTTATATTTACATATACCAATAAATGTTTATGTAAAAGGACTAAATTAAATGTTATAAGTATAGAATTTGGACGCACATACTTTTGGCCAAGGCTGTATTGTTTGCAAATTAAACTACTTCCTCCAAAAAGAACTATAAAATAAGTGTAAACAAAGGCCAAGTCCTTTAGTAGTATACCGCATGTTCAACCAAAGTTTTTTTAGATAAAGTAGTATCTATTTGAAGGAAGTAGAAAAAGGGTAAGTATCCTAGAAAGTTTTCTTGAATACAGTATAAAAAAGGAGCAGTATACCGTCTCGGCAGTGTCCTTGATATAATTACCTACGCCGGCTCGTACACAACGAATAGGGCTGCCTACTCTATTAACTGTCACTCTTCAGTTACTATGTAGGTATTTGATTTGATAATGTCACATGAAATTTAAAGTAGGGAAAACAGACATGGACTAAGTAGTCTTTAACAAAAATGCATTTGACGTTCTTTTAATAAACCACAAAACGTATTATGTTTTAAGGTTATATTTGGCTTCATCAATGTATACCTATTCGAAAAATACAAATTAGCTACGAAGTATCGCCAAGTTCAGTTGAATTAAAGTGTAGAAAATTCGCATTTTAAATAACTTCAATAGATACATTATATATATTTATTTAGAAAAACATCACTATAACGAAAAAAAAAAAAAATAAGCCGTGGTGGCCTAGTGGTTTGACCTATCGCCTCTCAAGCAGAGGGTCGTGGGTTCAAACCCCGGCTCGCACCTCTGAGTTTTTCCAAATTCATGTGCGGAATTACATTTGAAATTTACCACGAGCTTTGCGGTGAAGGAAAACATCGTGAGGAACCCTGCACAATCCTGCGAAGCAATTCAATGGTGCGTGTGAAGTTCCCAATCCGCACTGGGCCCGCGTGGGATCTATAGCCCAAGCCCTCTTGTTCTGAGAGGAGGCCTGTGCCCAGCAGTGGGACGTATATAGGCTGGGATGATGATACCGAAAAATACTGTTTATATCGTTGTGACATATTAGGTACGTAATAAATGCGCGTGACTCCGTAATCGCGGAGCAATCGCGACTGATGGTTGCCGAGGTATGCTGAGAAATCGTGGCGCGTTGGTATAACTCGCGTTCCGGCCGTTTGTGTGAAGACGGTGTACTGCTCTTTTTTGTACTGTGTCTGTGACGAAAATACAAACTGAAATATAGATGCACAGAAAAACCAGAAAAATAAGACCAGCGCTGGGAATAGAACCCAGGTCCTCGGCATCCGTGCCGTGTGCTATACCGCTACACCACCGCTGGACAACGATACAGACACGAATTTCTCCTATGCACCTCATATCTCAGCTTGTGTTGTTTCTTAATTAGCCACTTAAGCAGTGACACTAGCGACATCTATGCCGTAGCCCTCATCGAGAACTTTTCGGCACTCCATCGGAACTAACCGCTCACCCGGACATGAGATATCGTTATTAAGCAATCAAATTAAGATTGGTTTTTTGGAATCTTTTTGTATTTTTTATTTCAATTCCAAATCGATATAGGTTTTACGGGATGACCGTAACAAAAAAATTGGAATTGAAATAAAAAATACAAAAAGATTCGAAAAAAAACAATCTTACTGTTTCTGTGAGTGACTTCAAACAAAACAGCGGTTGAATATCGCATTAATGCGGCTAAACACTGAACTTAAAACCTTTGTGCCGGAGGAGCTTAAAATAGATCGGACTCCGAATTGTGTTTAAATCAAAGTTGAAAGACTTGGCGCATCATTTCAAACGAAATATCTTTGGCAGTTGCTAAATTACTACTTTAACGAATGAGACAGATGCTACAGATCAGAAGGTATACCATTGAATTCTAATAAAAACATTAAAAGAAATTTCCTGTTAGAAACTGGTTAAATGGCTTTTGGCACTCGTCACTTTATTTTTAATTACACACACACACACACACACACACACACACACACACACACACACACACACACACACAACAACATCATGCCTGTATTCCCAAATGGGGTAGGCAGAGCACACGAAACGTTACAGCTTCGGAGCCACTTTTATCAATTTTAGGTCTCAAATTTGTCAAAAATAATGATTTGAATGATGATTTTTAATTAAGGACTAATAAAATAATATTATTATTGTATACTAGCCTGTTGCCCGCGCCTCTGTCCGCGTAGAATCCTGCGGGAACTACCTATGCAATTTTCTGGGGTAAAAACTATACGGGGTATATTTTACCCTTTCCGAAACTCATACTGTGTGTAGGTATGAGTTTACCAAATTTAATCTAAATCGCTTCAGCCTTGCTTCAGCGCTTTTACCGCTACTGGCTCTAACTCTGCCAAAAAAAAAAACAAATTGGCGGGAACCTTGCGAATTTTCCGTAGATATTTTTTGAGTGTGAATGTAAACTTACAAAAAAGGAATCATCGAGTGCTAATGACATTTCTTTCCTCAGAGGAAGTTTTTTTTTCGTCTACTATTCCTGTAATAATTATGCACCTCGCATTAAGTAACTTATATTGCCCTCGTGCTTTTTAAAGCTCTCGCTGACGCTCGGGCTGAATCGGCACTCGGTGCAATAATAAATAACTTTCTGCTTGGTGCAACAATCTACTATTGTAGCACCCACGTTACCCATTCATTTGACAAATATGTGGGCTCTCCGTATAATAAAGTGGATGTTTTTATGTAACAGATTTTCCACAGAATTGTTTTTTTACATTTGAAGCTTTTTAGCTAATTTATTTATAGTAGGTACTTGTTTTATTATTTATTCTGTGTTTATTGTTATGTAGGTATATTATAAATAGTATTAATGTGGGTTTGTGGTGATTTGTGTGTGTTCTTATAGTGCGGAGGTGGAGGAACTGCATGAACACACATTTCTTTCATAAACGTAGCAACCATAAGTTCCTCCTTGATACGGACCTCCGCAAAGTAACGCCTCGTTCAATACATTAAAGAGTTACCTATATCGTCACTAGGTATTTTTGAAAAAAAACTCTCACCTCAAAATCGATAATTTTTCTGGGTGAACTTTGTGACCCATTATGTCAAAGTTCAATTTTGTTGACATATTGATTTTAGATACGAGATTATTACAAAGTAGTGACTTTATTCTTACGTATTCCAGCTCAGCTGCGCTCCAGAAGGAAGGCAGCCAAGATGCTCGTCGCTGTGGTCATTATGTTCGCGGTCTGCTACTTGCCCGTCCATCTACTGTCCATACTGACGTACGTACGCTTTGGTACAATACAATACAATACAATACAAGGACTCTTTATTGTTCACCAGAAATAGTAAGCGATACAGAAAACAGATACACAGAGAAAAAATTACAAGGTAAGCAATAGGCCAATTCAATAGGGCAATTGGTGCATATCGGCTCGCATCATTCTTGAAAGTCGGGATGTAATGGTCTAAGACCCGAACTTAAATCGATCTTCACCAGTCTCATAATAGAATAAAACGTATTTCATAATAAATAAATAAATGGATCGGCTAAAAAAATCCTTGACAGGCTATTTTATTTTATTATTTTAATCATTGTCATATTTTGTCCTGTTTTTGTGGACTCATTTTTTATTTTACATTTAATTTTAACGCATTGACATTTTAATTAATTTTATTTGATCGATCGTTCCAATTTATTAAATTTGATATAGTCATTTTGTACCTATTTTTAATTTTATTCTAATTTAACATTGTATTTCTATGTTTAACTGACATTTTATTGTAATTTGCTACTATCATATTATTATTTTTTTTGTTTACAATTTGACGATGCTTTTGTGAATTTCTTATAAGTAATTACCTTACATGTATTTATAATGCATTTTTTCATAAGATAATAATTGAATCTAATCTAATCTAATAAATTATTTAAAAAAAAAGATTTTTAGTAAATTTTTGTTGCATCATCAAGATAATAATACAATTTTATACTGACTTAAAGTATAAAACCTATAGAATGTGCAGACGTTGGGTTTGCTATTTTTTACCTAGACGAACTACTGGATTGCCAGGTTTATACTTAAAGAGTAATGTCGATGCCAGTTACTTTTGCTTGATTAGACAATAGAACAAATTGTATAATCAACGTAAGCGTTGTTTAATTGTGAAGACGTTCATACAATACAATACAATACAATACAAAGACTCTTTATTGTACACCAGACATAGTAAGCGATACAGAAAACAAATTATTAAAATTACAAGGTGAGCAATAGGCGGCCTATAGGTGAATAGGCGGTTCATATAGGGTTGTCTGCATTAAATTAAAAAAAAAGCCTGCCCAGGATATTTTACCAAATCCATTTCTAATATATTTTCCTACGATATTTTCTAATATACTTAATTTATAACAAAATACATTTCATTCTATTATCAGACCGGTGAAGATCGATGTAGGTTCGTATCTTTTGTTTGTTAGCCTCCACCTCCACTGTAAGAATACACACAAACCAAATTATCATCACTATGCTGACGCATTTCGTACTCTATCAGAATTCATCATCAGAACAACACAATCGTTCACCATATTTCATAGGCGCTATCGTAAGGTCGCGGGTGAGCAAAATAATTCCTAATAGTTTATTGATAATGATGAACCTCCGCAAAGTAGCGCAATCAATCACTAATTCAAAATCAAATAATTTAAAATCGGCTCATATTACCTTGGTCTTAGACGAAGATTTACTTCATGCACTAGATTGTAAAACACTAATTTTATGCTGCCTTTGTCCTGCTTACAAAATGTATGAAGTGAAACAATATTTCTTACGACTGCTTAAATTGGTTGGAGCTACAGGCACTGTTACACCATGCTTATGAGCATGCCACTTATGAGCATGCTCATGGACTGAAGCAAACGCGTTCACACTTGCTAATTACCTTTCCCCCTTCCACCCCCGTCTCGAGCATGCCACTAATAAGCATGCTCGATAGTAGCATGTCCTGTTCACACATGCTACTAGGTAGCATTTGCTCGATAGTAGCATGCTCTCTTGCTGCTAACGAGCATGTGTAACAGTGGCCTATGTCTTGTGTCCATTATAGAGCAAAACACATGAGTCACATTTTTCGAATGTCACATAATAATGTTAATCTCGGCGGCAAACAAGTCTTGTTGACACTTGCTTAGTATTATAATTGAAACAGATATAACTGTTGACATATTGCGTGATAAGGTTTATTAGGATTTGCCCAATATTGGTTTGTGATTGAATATTTTTATTTATAGGTTAATAGCTGTTGCCCGCGACTCCGACCGCGTTAAATTCGTTTATCGTTATCCCGCGGGAACTTTGCAATTTTCCGGGATAAGTACCATCCTATGTCCTTCCCTGGGACTGGAACTATCTGCATATTGAATTTCATCTAAATCGTTTCAGCGATTTAGGCGTGATAAGGTTACAAACAAACAAAGATATTTACAACCTTTCGAATTTATAATATTAATGGAATAATGGGTACCTATGTGGGATTTATTGCCTTTCAAAGTACAGTTTGTGAATACAAAAACAATGACAGATGAAAATGGACGAAACGAATTAAAAAATGTTTGAAGTTTTACTAAAATTTATTCTAAACTGGAAGGTATGGGTCAATTTAGGGTTCCGGTAGCCAAAATAGCAAAAACTGAATCTTTATAGTTTCGCCATATCTGCCTGTCTGTCCGTCCGTTCGCGGTCGCGGCTTAGCTTACAGACTATTAGTGATAGAAAGCAGTCATTTTGCATGGATAATTTATGTAGCAATTATGCCGACCAAGTGGTAAAATAAAATATAGGATTTCCTCGCTGTATAGCAATGCTGATACGTTGTGCGAGGAAGCTGCCAGCTCTTCTGTCCCCTGTGGTATCCGAAAGTCGTTTTATAAATAAATATCACGGGACAATTCACACCAATTAACCTAGTCCCAAAGTAAGCTTAGCAAAGCTTGTGTTATGGGTACTAAGCAACGGATAAATATAATTATATAGATAGATACATACTTAAATACATATTAAACACCCAAGACCCGAGAACAAACATTCGTATTTTTCATACAAATACCTGCCCCGACGCGGGAATCGAACCCGGGACCTCAAGCTTCGTAGTCAGGTTCTCTAACCACTAGGCCATCTGGTCGTCAAAGTTTATTTATATATAACATTTGAATCAATTAAATAATAAATCCTATTGTTGTTTATTTAGTGTAAGTATTTATTTATATATTACATAGTCCTTTCTTCTCACTTTGCATAAGTTACCTACTGTTCGCCTATCTTTAAGTTTTCCTTTCCAGTTTATGTTCGCTTGAAACGTACACCTTTGTACTCTTTTTGTTTTGTTGTGTTCTTTCGTGTTTTATGTACAATAAATTATTTACATACATACATAAAAATTGCCAACACACCCTGGTTCATCAGGAATTCAGAGGTCCATCAACATCTAAGGATTAACACAGTGAAACAAAAAAATCAGTCATACTCAACAAAATACAAGAAGCGACTTGAATGCCACCCTAACCAGCTGGCAGTGAGTACTGAGCCTGACCAGATAAGACGTCTTAAGAGGCGCAGAATCCTAGAACTGGATCAACTAATATGAAGATTCAGCCACAGATAGAGCGGTCTCTCGCTGGGGAGCCAACTCTACACGCCATCGACCACGCAACTCATCTGCTCATAGTCCCCCGACTGATCGCATGATAATACAAAAAAGCCCGTACTAAGGGTTTTGCCGCTGTTTGGCGCAAGAAAACTGTCTCATTGATAGATTAGAGTGAGAGGTAACTCCTATAATGTGAAAGCTCGCTCAGAGGACAAAATCACAGTTATTTATTGTATACTAACTAACACAATTTGTGGACCACTTTGTTGTCTTTAAATAAATGATATTAAAAAATATGTACTATTATAATGTATTTACTAAGTAGACATGTTTCTAGGAATTTCTTGTGCGTATTTAGTAGAGCCTTAAGCATAGTCATATCCTTTTACATAACTTATCTCAGTTTTGTCACTTGTATGTTAATTTATTCAGTATTTGCCGCATCCGTATTCGATATCTTTACCATGGCTAAACATTAACAGAAACAGTTTACTTTGTTCTTTGCGTATTTATGATATAAACAAGACGTATCCGCTCTTTATAATGTTTAGGTACAATTAGATGAAACAGAGCAGAGCAGAGGATCGTGGGTTCAAACCCCGGCTCGCACCTCTGAGTTTTTCGAAATTCATGTGCGGAATTACATTTGAAATTTACCACGATCTTTACGGCGAAGGAAAACGTCGTGAGGAAACCTGCACAACAAACCTGCGAAGCAATTCAACGGTGAGTGTGAAATTCCCAATCCGCACTGGGCCCGCGTGGGAACTACTGCCAAAGCCCTCTCATTCCGAGAGGAGGCCTGTGCCCTACAGTGGGACGTATATAGGCTGGGATGGGATGATGAGATGAAACAGAGTGATTGGGCCGAACGAAGGAGGAACTGGAACAGCATTAGTAATATTTATAGCTTACTTTGTAATTTTCTCTCTGTGTATAAATGTTTTCTACAAATGCAAATAATTTATTTATCAAACATAGGTTAAAATAGAATAATTATAGACTTAGGCACTTGTTCCACCGCCGACGACGAGAGAAACGAGTGGGCGAGCAGTGAAAAGCGAGTGTTCGAGCACGACGGGCGATTACTCGCTCCACTCGCTCGAGCCGGGCGGCCGCCAAGCTAACAGCGCTGAGCGAGTATCGCTGAGCTAGTTTTATAGCTCAGCGAGTTTTATAGCTCTTGTCGCTGCGACAAAAGATGTAAGAGCGAGTTCTCGCCGGCAGTGTGAACCGCCAGCGATCAACTATTAATATCGTACACGCCCAGGATAGGGTTCCATAGCCATTACGAAAAAATCAAAATTATATTTTTCTAAGGATTTCGTATTGTGTACTGAATCTTCCAAGTTTAGGTATATTTTATACCATAGGCTGCTATTTACTCTTAAACTACTAATAATTCTCAAGCAATCTTAGCCGCTATAATTTTACTTGTAAATTTGATATATTTACTACCATTCTGAATATTTAATATTTTTTCACCCAACAGTTTAGATTTTAGAGGGGACACATTCGATTTCAATGAAAATTTGCAAAGTTGAATATTTAGCAAACAGATCACTGAATAAAAAAAGTCCTAGCAACCCCCAATGGTTTTTATAGACCTATCCAACGATACCCCACACTATAGGGTTAGTCGAGAAAAAAAAATTACCCCCACTTTACGTCTATGGGAGGTACCCTAAAAATTTTTTTTTTTACTTTTTTTTATTGTATCACTTTGTCGGCGTGACTGATATGTATAATAATTCATTTCAAATTACAGCTTTCTAGTACTAACGGTCTCTGAGCTTACCCGCGGACAGACAGACAGACAGACGGACAGACATGGCGAAACTATAAGGGTTCCTAGTTGACTACGGAACCCTAAAAAGTTGTTAAACTGTCATGCACCAGGACTCCTCAATAATTAACGTCGCTGCATCGGAAAAAGCAATCTTTCGTTAAAGGTGACAAGCGGTTGACATTAAACTATTGTATCTTAGATTACACACATTTTTATAACAAAAAATACAACCGACTACAAAAAACCATGAAAATAATTTTCTACCAGTCTGAAGTCGGTGCCTCAGCACGAGCCAGCAGGAGTGATTGAAGCCCAATATATAGTGCGTAGCATAGGTGAGATAGACGACTATAGGTCCACTCCTGCTGGCTCGTGCTGAGGCACCGACTTCAGACTGGTAGAAAATTAATTTCATGGTTTTTTGTAGTCGGTTCAATTTTTGGTTATATTTTTTTTTATTCGGAATCATTTATTAACCATTCATCTCTATTCTCAGGTATTCAATGGACATGAAACAGAATGACCAGATGACTCTGTTTGGTCTGGTGTCCCACGTGCTGTGCTACGCGAATTCCGCCATCAACCCACTGATTTATAACTTTATGTGCGGTAAGCTGGTCCACCGTTCACTCAACCAAGGTTTTACACTAGTTTTTCAAAAGACTCAACGGCCATTCTCATTTTATCGTGCACATGTCTAATACCGCACCGCTTTTTTTGTCATGCAAAAGCGACACGACACTGCAACTGAGTGCACATCTAGAAAAAGGATGGTTGCCATTTACATTTATCTGAGCCCTCAAGTCTAATTACCGTGTCACTAGTGCGGTAAAAAGCGGTACGGTAATTAGACAGGTGCACAATAAAATGAGAATGGCCGTCAAGTCTCTTAGCTCATTTTTATGCACTTAGGTACATAATTATGTATGTATAATCGAGTAAACTGAATCGCGTACGCGGGTGGAACCTTTGTGCTAATAATTAGAGAGCGGATTTGAAGTAGCGATTACAAGTTTAATATGGATATGACTAGTGCGATTGGTTATATAGATACATAGAAAGATTTATTTATAAGATACCATGTTGTTTATTGGTCTTACAGTTTATCTTATTACTTACTTACCGCAATGCAATCTTATAGATAATTAAATTCAATAAATGTTATTCTTGCAAAAAAATATATATAAAGAAAAATATTTTATTCTAATTAAAGGAGTTTTATACAGCTCAAACATAATACCTATACCTAGTGTTGCAGATGTTTATGGGCGTTGGTGCTCTCTTACCATCAGGAGACCCACTTGCTCGATTGCCATCCAGTCAGATAAAAAAATAATAATAATAATAATAGATCCTATTTATTACGCACCTTTTTGATAAAAATAAATCCTTACTCGTAATAGTCTTATCCATATTAAACTTGTAATCGCTATCGCTACCTCAAATCCGCTCTCTACTAATAATGTTATTGTTGACTTCCCGTACATCTATCAAAGAAATCATAGTGAAACTGATTATGAAAAGGTTCCACCCTGGCAGGTATGCGACACGATTCAATTTCCTCGTCTACCTACCCATACAAGCATGTACACCCGTTAACTAGTACCCATGGTGTAAGTGTTTAGTTAAAGACTACGTCACTTATTTATCTCCCTCGTCCAATCAAACACCTTCTCATCACAACTTTCTTCTCCAGGAAAGTTCCGTCGCGAGTTCCGGAAGCTGTTTTGCTGTTCCACCCAACCTGCTTTAGAGAATTCTACCACCTTGACCCTGATATCCAAATTTAGGAAGCCTTCGGACCTCCTGACCTTCAACCAGCGATCTCACACCACGTCGTCGATCAAGATTGGCTATAGGAACGGATGTACATAGGATAGTTTGAGATTGATGTTATTTGTATTGTATTATGAAACGAATAAAGGATTGTCAAGATTTTAGCGTTTGTTTTAATTATATTCTCTTCAACGTTTTTAGAGAAGGCCCTACTAACGAGAAACCCTACGCCATCCTGTGATGTTTGATCACCCTCGCAGAAGTACAGAAGGACCGAATCTAAGGTGATGGTGTCCTCTCCCTTTCTACGGACTTCACTTAGCTCCAGAACAATTAAGTTTTCCAGCTCCGCTTCCAACTGCGCTAGATGTTCGTCGAGCCCAAGAGTTTAATATGTATATTCAGTCTGTAAGTACCAAGGGGGCGTTCATGTACTCGTAATACGTAATATAATTTTTGGAGATTTTACACCCCCTCCCCCCATGTAATGCGCCGTAACATTTTTCTGTACCCCCCCCTTCTAAATGTTACGTAACACCAAAATGAACATTTCTATTTAATTTTTTTACATTTTCTTTAGCCGTTTTATAATATATATAGATATACTTATTTAAAAAGAAAACAAAATTCGTACGCCTGCTGGCAAAACATAGTGTTTCGCAATATATATATATATATATTTTTTTTTTTTTATTCGACTGGATGGCAAACGAGCAAGTGGGTCTCCTGATGGTAAGAGATCACCACCCCCCATAGACAACTGCAACACCAGGGCATTGCAGATGCGTTGCCAACCTAGAGGCCTAAGATGGAATATGCTTTAATTTTAAGATCAATACTAATGTACCTATGTTAATCGATTAAATTATTTCTGATTCTGATTCTGAACGTAGTTTACTGGTAAGTAAAACTGTCTGAAGTGTTCTCAATGAAAGGACAGTTACAATGGTCTGTTTACCTACGGTCTGTTTACTGTTAAGAGCTTTTGGAGGTCGCAACGGTAAACATTTACTCCACGTTACATACATGGTAATATGTGACAGGTAGACAGGCCGTTGTATTTATTAAATTACTAGCTTTTGCCCGCGGCTTCGCTCGCGTTATATTTGGAGTAACATACATTTACTTTCTGCGATCCTTTTTTCGTGTTTTTATTAATTTTTCGGAGGATTATATGGAAATACAAATACAGACAGATTTTCTTTTAGACAGATGGTGCACATTTTTTAATACAAAAATCGACCTACATACATAATTAATTATGATTCTTACCAACTTTGAAACCCTGCTTCGCTGATTCAGGTTTGGAATTTTAGAAAACGTTAAAGTACATACTACGCGTTTCTTTTGCCCGCGACTTTATACACGATATAGGATTATATCCCGAGAAATTGTAAAGTTCCCGCGGGACATGAATTACTGTTATGATCTATTTTAATATTCTTAATTGTCGATTAGGGACACATTGTAGCTTTCTATTATTGAAAAAACACAGTGATATGAACACTTTTATTTATTACATCCACCATCCATAATACAAACAGCATGCAAAACATCCATAGACATAATAATTCTTATAATTATGATCTATATCCGCGGTCAATGCATATTTTGAAATAACTTTAACATTCCATAATCTCGTTGTAAGGCTGCATTTCCACCAGAGATGTGCGAGGGTGTGTTGCGAGGAACGTTTCATTTACCTGTCCTCGCTCCGCTCAGCTGTTTCCACTAGAGCTGTGCCGTGCAAGGATAGTAAATGAAGCGATTCTATTGGTTCATGACAAATACATTCCTCACCAAACACATCCTCGCATATCTCTGTTTGAAACACAGCGTAATGTAATTATAATTCATTTTAAAATTATGCAAGGCAATTCAGGCCAGAAAAGATCCCTGACCGCAATTACGAGTAAATACCAAATATAGGTTAGCATTTTTTACAAGTATTAAGACAGTGAGGTTAGTATTAACCCGACTGCCCAAAGAAGGGTTACAAAAACAAGAAGAAGACAAGAAGGGTTATTAGGTACTATTAGTTTTCTCGTCGTGAGAGGTTCTAGTAACTTCACTAGGCCCTACTTGTAGTTTTGCTTGCGTAAACCATTAGGTCTGGCAGTTTTTAAACTTCAAGATTTCGCCAAATTTTCATGGAAATTTTCGTTTTTTGTTCGTGCAGATTGCACGAAAACTATTTTATTCATTATGTGGTTGGTATTCTAGGATTTTGGGTAAATAAAACCCGGTTAAAACGAATTTGGACTAGCACTTCCTGTGTTAACATAGCCCCTCTCCTAAGTAATTATGAACGCAGAGTGGGGCCATTTTAGATTGACATAGCCATACAACCATAAAGAATTAAGATTTTTAGACTTTTTTATTGGTTGTGCAATAAGAGCTACTATCGTACCAAATTTCTAGTTTCTAGGTTTTTGGATACGTCTATTTATATGAAAACACCTTTGTTAATAACTCTATACCTTTTTATTACATTGACTTAGAAGGTGTTTGATATTAAATTGAGCCCATATTGTACTTTAAGCACACACGCGTTTTAATTTTAAATCTATCAAAAGTTCTTAGTCAATTCCTATAAATTGACTCGATTAGCTAAACACTGAGCAATAATAAAAAATACTAGTTGAATTACAGATGAACCAAAAAATTGTCTAGCGGTAAATAGCAATTTCTTTTTAGTAGTTTCAAAGTACAAAGTATTCGACCAGTAAAGAGACATGTAATCAAAAATTAGTTTTCTATTTTTGATTACATGTCTCTTTACTGGTTTTAGGCTTTACAAGTTCGGCGGTGAACTTAGCAGCTAATTTAAGTTACTAATTTTATGATTTAATTTCGGGTTTTGTTCCGCGTACCGTGATTTTAGAGAAGCTCGATATTTCGGCACAGTTGAATGTCGTGATCACCGAACCCGCAATTCTCCAGTCGTCTCGTGATGAAGGCGCATGCAACTGTGCCGAAATAGGTATCGAGCTTCTCAATTAAGGTACGCGGAACAAAAACGAATTTAAATCATAAAATTTACAATTCTGATTGGATAGTGAAGTTAAGGTGCAAAAAAGATTTTTTTCGTACTAAGTTTCGTAAGTGGTGATGTGTGGAGGCGGAGGAACTGCATGAACACATATTTTTTGCATAACCGTAGCTATCACAAGGTCGCGGATGAGCAAAGAAATTCTTTTAGTTCATTGATATGGACCTCCGTAAAGTCACGCCTATTCAATCAATTCAATACACATTGTTACAAAGAAAAAAAAGAATTGAAATTATTTATGATAAGGTTCCATGATGGCCAAGGTATCAAATTAAGTGGACTGTTATTCGTGCTACACAAAGTGGTCGAAAATCATTAAATACTATCATTATTATTGTCATGCCTTTAGCCAATATTTTCCGGAACATCTGTAATTATATTTTTTTCTCTTAATATTATGTATGATTTGTACATTTAATTAACTATCTATTTTACATGTAATTATTTAACATCAAAAGCTTTTCATTTCAATAAAAAATATATAACGTTTTACATCTCTTAAAAAACATTTTAAATAATTATTTACAGCTAAATTTGGCTTTCGGTAATCTTTTTCGAATATTATTAGTATTTATTAGGAATATTTCCTGTTTAACAAAATCTTTTAAAAAAGATTTTTTAAAAACGAAAGCTTCTTGAATTTAAACACTCATTATTTAATTAATAAGCATGGTAGTGCCTGTAGTAACATAGTAGTACTGGTGTATGCCACTAAAAAAGTATGCTTAATAGTAGCACGTCCCTATACGTGCCTATACACAGCATTTGCTCATCATCATCATCATCATTATCAGCCAGAAGACGTCTACTGCTGAACAAAGGCCTCCCCCTTAGAACGCCACAATGAACGACAAATCGCCACTTGCATCCATCGGTTACCCGCAATTCTCACGATGTCGTCAGTCCTAGTGGGAGGCCTGCCAACGCTTTGTCTTCCGGTCTTTGTATTCAAAGGTTATCTGTTCTTCGAGCGATGTGGCCCGCCCGTTGCCCCTTCAACTTGCATTTATTTTTACAGCTATGTCGGTGACCTTAGTTCTTCGACGAATTTCCGTATTCCGGATTCTATCGCGCAAAGAAACTCCAAGGATAGCTATCTCTATAACTCGTTGCGTGACTTTGAGTCTCTCCAAGAGGCCAACAGTCAGGGACCACGTCTCAGAGCATTTAGTATTTGCTCAATAGTAGCATACTGTAACAATACCTTTACTCGTACCAGAGGTGTTATAGTCATAGGTACCATAGCCTACTGATAATCCGTCCGACCAGCCGAAAATTGTTATCGCTTGCATACGCTAATAGCGTGTGGTGCCATCTATCGCAAATATTAGAAGTCACGACTCCTACCTACGTTCCAAATTAGTAGAAAAATCGTAAAGCCGAGTTTAGACTTGCAAGAAAAGTCGTGCAAGTTGCATCACATTGCGAGGCCGTACAGCCAACGAGTTTGTAGTGGTCAATCGAGCGCCGCAATTTAATCCAACGTGCAACTATAATATTAGTTGTTATTGATCACGCTTCATCATCATCATGTCAGCCGTAAGACGTCCAAAGTTGGATAACATAGACCTCTATAAATCCAGTTACATCGGCTGGAAGCGGCCTGCATCCAACGTGAATCCACGGCATACTATTAACGCGTGCTCAGTGAAAACTTTACTAAGATCGTTTTTAAAAAATCTTATTGTAATCCTTATTTAATAAACATCTTAAAAAAAACATCACAATATCACTAAATGATATACTAATGAGCCAATCAACGTCTAAATAAACACTGATAGTGCCTTTCAACCTAAACTTTAGCGGAATCACCAATAGCATCTCTTTATCTCCAAATATATTCAGTTACCTACGTACCTAGTTATAATATTAAACATTTTAATGTTTGTTCTTGTGACGAGTGTTTTATACCTAAATATTTAAGTATCCATCTACCCGTTGCGTAGTAACTTATGCTTTGAGAATTTTGGGACTAGGTCAATTAGTGTCAATTGTTCTGTGATATTTATTAATTTAGGGTCCACGCTAGCAGAGGGCCTACTTCGAAGTTCAAAAATCGAAGTTCGTATAGTGCCGACCCTATCGCTCGCTTATTATTTGGGCGACCGTCGTTAACCAACGTTTTCCCAGAGATAAGACCAAGCTAAATCGATTTTGCATCCCCGAAAACCCCTATATACATAGGTACCAATTTCCGAGATCTCCGAAATATTATATACATAAGAATTGCTCGTTTAAATGTATTAGATAGATAGATAAGTGACACGAACTTCGATTTTCGAATTTCGTAGTAGCCCTGCAGGCGCGGGTGCAGTAAATCCGTCGCACGCGACGCGCGCGTTAACGCGTTATTTAGGCGACCACTCGCTCTGTGCAGACCGCGTCAGCTACTGTTAGACCCTTATTTTTTGTTATTTCACTGCGATAAACTTTTTCACGTATCCGATATACATTTAACTAAATAGTTACTATATATTAATATGATCCCCTCATCAAGTATTGTAGGCAAGGTAACTTATTTTTTTATTCTAGGTAAACCACGTAGTTAATTATTTATTAAGTACAACAATGCAATTTTTTACAGTATTTTGGTACTCAGTTTCTGAGGTAAGTCGTAGACAGACAGATGTGGCAAAACTACAAGGATTGCTTATGAGGGAGACAAATAGCAAGCGGATCAACCGATGGAAAATGATCAGGACAGTAACTGATCTGTTGCCGGCTTTTAAATGAAGTTTAAATATAATTCAGTTATAGTTATTTTGACTACGAAATATTATGGTTTAAATTTTCGATTGTTACTGCGGAACCCTAAAAATTAAATTAAATGAATAAAATCATTTTTTTTACTGCAATATGATCCGTGGTTTCTCGTAAATGTAATTGTTTAACACCTGCTTAAATTAGCCTTACGATGGTTATTAATACGAACCTAATGAGTATGGAATGATTGATCCATTGACTATTTTTAATACAATTATATCTACTTCATTACCTACCTGTCAAGAAAACATTTTAATATTAAATATAAGGTGTTCATTGATAAACTGAAAGCCTTAGACACCCCAACGGTATTTTCTTATTTTCATAAGTTTTCAGTTATTAAATAACTAATTTTAACTGACACCTTGTAGTTGCGTAATGTTCTTTTTAAAACTTTAATTAAAGTCGCTTAAAACAAACATTCCGCTAGGCAGTAAAAAATAAATACTGTGGCATTCATCTTAATATTTAAGACTACATCTAAGGTCAAATCTGTTCCCAAAATGATCTCCTGTCATATTTCACAAAATCACCTCACATATCAGGGCTTTCGTTAAAAACTGACGATCACGTTTGATTGACCTTTCGTCTCTTTTTAACATGTACAAACAGAGGTCCATCCAAAAGTTCATCAATTTGCTTCTGATTTTTGCCCCTGGTCTCTGGAATTATCAGATAGATGTACCAGGAGATCAGAAATGTAATGGAGGCTCCGAAGTAGAAGGTTCCGTGGAGGCCTATGGCGGTGGCTAGAGTGCCGAAGTATCGAAGGGTGAAAAAGCTGCTGAGCCACATCCAGGATATGAGCAAGCTTGACGCGAGGGTGCGGATCTGTGGATGATAAATTTAGTGGTTAAGTCACAAATTTAATAAGAAGCATTATCTAAAAAAAAATTGACTGAATGAATGACGTATCAAGAGTCCAAATCAAATTGGGCCTTGAACTTTGCAAGACTTCCTTTCATTAAGACCGAGGATGAATTTTGAGAAGTTCAGTTTCTAAAGTTATGGGATATAAGAGGGCATTTTTACTTTAAATGGCGCATCATTTTTTTTAGAATAAGGTAATCATGGCTTCTCCTTACTCAGAATCACGAACACTATTGATTTTGTCGAACAAACAAACGTCCCCAATTTTCCATAAAAATTGTACCCATGTGCCCATTTGGTAACAACCCATTATAAACTGTACAAAAAAGTCACAAAACTGACAAAAAACTTAGGGCCACTTTATTTTCTTCGTGTAAATCAATAAGTGCTCGTGATTCTGAGTAAGGAGAACTCAGAATTACCTAATTTGGAAAAAAAACAGCATCGTTACTGACTTTAAAGTTGAGAGACATCTTTAATATCAGGAACATGCCATAAGAATGGATTATTTCAAATACTTCAACGTAAGCAAAACCACGAAAATAAGCTAAGGCAGGGATCGACAATATGCGGCTCTTTGGATGTGACGCTGCCGGTCTTTAGTTCCAAACTTATATTTATGCTAGCACTATTTATTGTTGGCAAGAAAAAAAATTGTGGCTCTTTAAAAACTTAGAAATTTTGTAAATTGTAATTTTTGACTCTTCCGACTCAAAAGCTTGCCGACTCCTAAGCTAAGGAAAAGGATTATAAACAGATAAAATGCTTTACAAAAGTATTCATACTTAATACAAAATAAATACTTACTCTGGGGGAAAACAGTTCTGATATCAATACGTAAGGCACGGATCCCAATCCTATGTTATATAAGAACACCAGCATGGATAGCAGTATCACAGTAGGCCAAATAGATTTATCTTTGACCTCTTCCGTTGCATTTTGCACAACTTGGACATATCCCTCATCTATACTGTTATTTTTTTCAGTTACTCTATAAAATGGCTTCGAATTTTCATCTGTGTCATTCAAATTTGAATACATCAGTGTTTCGCTTATCATATTAATGCTAGTTAAGTTGTCATTATTTTTTTCTCTATTGGTAATTGATTTTTTGTAAGGCCACAATTGGTGGGTGTACCAGGAGTACATGTTGAGACGAGGGTCGCAGTATATACCGAGGATGGTGAGGCAGAGTGCTATACCGAAACAGGATATCAGTAGTAGCACCTGAAACCAGAAAGTGTAAATTTAAGTTATCTTCGTTGATACTGCAATGTCGCGTAACCTATAGAAAAATAGCAAATATTTGAGATTTCGTGGCTGGTATATTTAAACACGAAGATTTAATTTTAACACTCTCCTGAAAAAATATTGACATTCTTGATTAAGGTAGACTTCAGCGTGGAGCGGCTCCGGCGTCAGTAACGCGGCGATAGAGCGATAGTATTATGCAGTACGGAAACTTATGAACTAACGTTCGAACGCAGCGTCACTATCGTCGTCAGTATCGCCGAGTGTTAGCGCCGTGCCATGTTTTGCGCAAGCACTGCCGCGCAATCGCTGGGATCGCACGTGGTTTTGAGGTTATTTTGCATGGAATAACAACAAACTGACACCGGAGTCGCGCTGCTCGGAAGCCAATCTGCGTCAGAGTCGCTGCGACACTGACGCAGCGGCTCTGACGCTGCGGCCGTTGCGATAGAGCCGCTCTAGTCGGAAGTCTACCTTTACGCGGCATTAGCCGTTGTTGGTTTCACGTCATTGCAGTGTCATCGACGCTATGATTTAAATGTAATATGTACCTAAGCCATACGAAAGAAGAACACCTGAAACCAATCATAGAAACTTTGACGTATTTATGCTGGGCTGTGTTAGTATCACGTATCATACACAACGCGGTCTGACTATCCTACTTCTTACTAAATATTATAAACGTGAAAGTTTTTCTGGATTTCTGTATGTTTGTTACTCTTTCAGGCAAAAATTAATGAAAAGATAATTATGGGTAAAATTTATAAGGCGGTCTGGTAAGCTGCGGGTTCACGGTGGATCCAGGCCGCTTCTAACCGAAGCAACTGGAGGTCTATGGGGAAGGCCTACGTCCAAATGTGGACGTCCTACTGCTGATATGATGAAATATTAGTCAGAGTTAACCTTAAAAGTTAAATCGAAAATACAAACTGAAATATAGATGCACAGAAAAACCGGAAAAATAAGACCAGCGCTGGGAATCGAAACCAGGTCCTCGGCATTCCGTGCCGTGTGCTATACCGCTACACCACGAATTTCTTCTATGCACCTCATATCTCAGCTTGTGTTGTTTCTTATTCAGCCACTTAAGCAGCGACACTAGCGACATCTATGCCGTAGCCCTCATCGAGAAACTTTACGGCACTCCATCGGAACTAACCGCTCACCCGGACAAGAGGTTATTCCAATAATTTATTGAATCAGGCGTTACTTTGCGGAGGTCCATATCAATGAACTAAAATAATTTCCTTGCTCACCCGCGACCTTACGATAGCTAAGCTTATGCAAAATATGCGTGTTCATGCAGTTCCTCCACCTCCACACTGTAAGAACACACACAAATCACACAAACCCATCTATCACCACCACCACACTACACTGACGCGTTTCGAACTCAAACAGAGCTCATCTTCAGAGTGACACAACCGTACACCATGCTACCAGTTGTTAGACTAACGAACCACAACCACCGTTTTAACTTGTCACTGTAACTCCCAAGTACCCACATACGTTTTATGAAACAAAATAAAACTACCCACAAATTATTAATAATTTTTTTAAACCGTCCTTCAAAACTACCTTGATTAATTAATTTCAGCAATGGTAGTTAATAAAACATGCCTTGACAGTAAATAAATAAAAAATCAAGGTAGTTTTGAAGGACGGTTAAAAAATTTATTAATAATTTGTGGGTAGTTTTGTTTTGTTTCATAAAACGTATGTGGGTACTTGGGGAAGACAGTGACAAGTTAAAACGGTGGTTGTGGTTCGTTAGTCTAACAACTGGTAGCATGGTGTACGGTTGTGTCACTCTGAAGATGAGCTCTGTTTGAGTTCGAAACGCGTCAGTGTAGTGTGGTGGTGGTGATAGATGGGTTTGTGTGATTTGTGTGTGTTCTTACAGTGTGGAGGTGGAGGAACTGCATGAACACGCATATTTTGCATAAGCTTAGCTATCGTAAGGTCGCGGGTGAGCAAGGAAATTATTTTAGTTCATTGAAGAGGTTATTCGTTTCGTTAGAAAATTTGGAATTGAAATAAAAATACAAAAAGATTCCAAAAAAAAATCAATCTTAAAAGTTAAATATTTCTCATTCACCCGCTGTCCGAATAATGCTGTAGCTGTCCTTGGGCGGCGGTAATCACTTACTATCAGGTGACCCACCCGCTCGTTTGCCCGCTGTTTGATAAAAAAAATCTTCGACGCGGGCGACGGCTCCTACCTACTATAGAAGGTACACTAACCTAACCTAACCAACAAAAAGTCGGAAAACCCCCGACTTTGTCACTTCAAAGTTCAATATCTCAAAAACAGCAAAACCGATTTTGATAAAACACATCTAAAAACCATCGCTAATAAACGCGCTTTCAAATAAAAAAAACGCATTCAAATCGATCCACCTATTTAAGAGCTACGGTGCCACAGACAGACATAGCGGTCAAAATTATAACACCCCTCTGTTTGCGTCGAGGGTTCAAAACAAAGTAAAAAGCAGTAAACACCTTTTATGGTGTGGGGAATGTCAACAAAATATTGCTAGATGGCGTTAGTTAAAGGTTTGACGTTACAGTCTGATATGATGATGATGATGACGATGATGATGATGATGATGATGATGATGATGATGAACGTACTTTTCGGCCAAGTCTATCCACGGTGGCAGTAGCGACAGCTGCTCCAAGCACGAGCGCCGTGCCGCACAGCACGGACCCCGTCTCAGCAGTTTCTTGCCAGCCGCGTGACACTGTTCTGGAACGTAAGATAAATCCTGGATACCAAAAATTTATAAAAGGTTTCTGTAAGCTGTGGTAATAATGGAATCAAAAATCTTTCAATCTTTTCTTCTTTCTTTCTTTTCTGTAGGTCGAACCAACCGAAGCCACTGGAGGTATGGGGGATCTCGGTCGTTAGCCTTAATTTCGTAGGTTAGGTTTATTTTATAACAACCAGGAATTATTTATAGTATTCAAGAAAAATTAGTTATGGCAAATTTTCATTATGACAAACATTACATTATACATTTTAATATGTAGGTATGGATTCCAGTATAGACCTAAATGGGGGAGGCCTAATATGTATTTAAGTATAATTATATCTATGTATTTAAGTATTTTTTCCGTTGCCTAGTGCCCATAACACATGCTTTGCTTACTTTGGGACTAGTTCAATTGCTATCAAGTGTCCCGTGATATTTATTTATAACTTACCCGTTATACACAGTGATGTTATAAGCAGTAAGGTTGAGAGCAGGCAGAGCGTGCCCGGAGTGACTTAGCACGGCGATGCCGAAGCTGTTGACGGCGCCGGCGCCGCTGCCGGCGGCTGCCGTGAGCAGCAGACAGCAGGAAATGAGCGCACGACGGGAGCGGCGGTGGCGAACTGAAAATGAAAACATGCTCATTAACACTTTGGCAACTTCATACAGCACTGACAAAATAGGTAAGAGAATGAGAATAAGATTAGGAATAGGTACCTACAACAATAGGTATAGGAATAGAGAAAGGAATAGGAATAGTTTATTTTACGAAATGAGGAAAATTTCTATATATACCTGTGTTTTCTGTACTGATTACTGTCATCATCCCAGCCTATATACGTTCCACTGCTGGGCACAGGCCTCCTCTCAGAACAAGAGGGATAGGTCAAACCACTAGGCCACCACGGCTATAGTGATACTGATTACTGTGTTGGTGTGCAATAAAGAGGTATTGTGTTGTATTGAGGCACAACAAGAAAATACATTAAAACTTAATCCACCATAGGCACTGTCTATTCTTCCGTCTTTATATCTTCTTCAGCTATCATTCGAAATGTAATTATGGTGTCACTTGACAAAAGGTAGTATAACCATACCTTTGGGTAATCGCCAATCAGCTTCAGACGTCAATTTGATAGCCATTTTGCCGATTTATTTACTAATATAAGATGCTATTTCACCAAATATGAATCCTAACATGCCACAGGTTTTCCAGAACATAAAAATATTTTTTCACTTCTCATGCTCGTAAAGTTCGTGTTTATGCCGGGTTTAGGCGACATAAAATGACTTTTTATGCTCTAGTGCATAAAGTAAAATCTTCGTCTAAGACCAAGGCAATCAGGTGTAAACAGCCATAAACAAAGAAGTTTCTACATATTTTTTAAATAATTTTTAATTTATATAAAACTAAAAATCAATCAAAAAAGAACAATAAAACTTAAAATTTACAATAATAATAGTAATGAGTGAACAATGAAAGTACATAGTAAGTGAACAATTGTTTCCACTGTTTCTATTTAATTTCCTCGCCATCGAAGTGAAAAGCAGAGTGTAAAACTCGAGCATTAAACCCATTTTCCCCTTGACGTGTCTGTCTATCCACGTCTTGGGTAAAATGGCTCGTTTTATGTTATTGTTGTTCAATCTACTATTTTTGTTGTTTCACCAGCCTGTGTGCAGTTAATGCTGTTAGAGCGAACGTTAGCTGGCGCGGTGCACGGAGCGAGCGGGTGCAGGTGCAGCTAAAATCCGCCGCATGCGACGGGTGCAGTTAGCGCAGCTCATAGGTACTATTTTTAATCCCCACGCAAAAAGAGGGGTGTTATAAGTTTGACCGCTATGTGTGTCTGTCTGTCTGTGGCACCGTAGCTCTTAAACGGGTGGACCGATTTGGATGCGGTTTTTATATTTGAAAGCCGTTTTTCTAGCTATGGTTCTTAGACATGTTTTATCAAAATCGGTTAAGCCGTTTTTGAGATATTGAACTTTGAAGTGACAAAGTCGGGGGTTTTCCAACATTTAGTGGTTAGGTTAGGTTATTCAATAAGCGTCCACCCGCTCCGGGCCTTTAGGACCATAACAAACTGCTTACACAGGTCTCTGCAGACAGACCGTTCCGTCCCCTCGCTGGTGCCCTCACTTCTGCTCCGCATCAGCATTGGCGTAAGGGCATCAGAGTCACGGCGGGACGGCTCCGTCCGTATCATGACTTCCTGCTGCTCAATAGCATCCGTCAAGTCCTCGCGGAAGTCAGAGCCGTCAAGCCAGCAGATCACTTTCGCAGCATCCTGGAAATTAAATTAAATGTTTAAATTCGAAATGATCCCCATCAGGTCACCCGCGTGTTTTATTCAACTGGATGGCAAACGAGCAAGTGGGTCTCCTGATGATAATAGATCACCACCGCCCATAGACACCTGCAACACCAGGGGGATTGCAGATGCGTTGCCAACCTAGAGGCCTAAGATGGGATACCTCAAGTGCCAGTAATTTCACCGGCTGTCTTACTCTCCATGCCGAAACACAGCAGTGCTGTTTCACGGCAGGATTAGCGAGCAAGATGGTGGTAGCAATCCGGGCGGACCTTGCACGAGGTCCTACCACCTGCACCTGCACCTGCTGATGCGGTTTGCACGGAGCAGTGGACGCCTATTAGCAAATAAGGTCACAGTCAGTGACATCTATGTACTAGACTGCATGTATCTCACATCAAAACGGCGCACAAAAACAGTTCACAGCGCGGTTTTGTGAACAGGCGTATATAGAGGGGAGGGCCGGGTGAGCCGTGCCCACCCCACAGTATGGTCTAGTGCCCACCCCAGGATGTTGGGCTACAGATTCAAAACTCTATAATACTGATATCTTCACACAAAAATCCAGGCCAGCCCGGCGATATGCAGTACAATTATCATTCCATGTTTGAGTTTTATGCTGGAACTGTATATGTAGATATAAAACAAAACAACGTGTCTCGTGCATACGAGGACCACCTTTATGTTTAATTTAATTGAATTTGAACCGACTTAAAAAAGGAGGAGGTTTTATGTTCGACCGCATATATTTTTATCATTTTATTTTGTAAATACATAGGTATTAATATAAATATAAATTTCAGCAGTCGATTTATTATAATTCTTCTGATGTATGTAGCCCTGTGATAGACCAATATACAGACGGGCCTTAATGGGGTTTCGTTCGTAGCTCTTATTACTGGATGTGAAACGTAACCTTTTACTTCGCCACTCTACACCAATTACAGGAACTAGCTCCCGTCGTTAACAGTTCGTGCTACGCTACGTATTATAAATTAGCTACCCATATCATATCCATAGCTATGACCCCTCCGGGAGTCAATACGAAATAGGTAATATACTTAGATGGACGAAAAGCATATTTTTTTATAGACAATGTATCGATCGATGACGACTTAAAATGTGTATTTTATCGCTCATAAAACCCCTAGTTCAATGGTTCTCAAACTGTGCGTCGCGACGCCCTGGGACGTCACCAAAATGACAACGTTACCCTTTTAGCTTCACTATCTCTGTCTGTCCGTCCGTGGCTTAAATATAATGGGAGTAAATGAATCAAATTAACAAGTAAAACTATTACGGCTAAGTTTACTTAAGAATAATATTATTGTTTATTAGTAGTTTAAGGGTAAAATAGACACATATTAAATCAATCACATGTTAAGATTAGCAAGGTTTTTTCGTAACGGCTAAGAAACCCCATCCTGGGCGTGTCATTAGTTTTATTCATGTGTTACAAATACGTGAGTTATTAAAAAAAATGTATATATATTATTCGACTGGATGGCAAACGAGCAAGTGGGTCTCCTGATGGTAAGAGATCACCACCGCCCATAAATATCTGCAACACCAGGGGTATTGCAGACGCGTTGCCAACCTAGAGGTCTAAGATGGGATACCTCACGTGCCAGTAATTTCACCGGCTGTCTCACTCTCCACGCCGAAACACAACAGTGCAAGCACTGCTGCTTCACGGCAGGATTAGCGAGCAAGATGGTGGTAGCAATCCGGGCGGACCTTGCACAAGGTCCTACCACCTGCAAAATAAAAAAAATGAATATTTTTCTAAGTCTGTAATTCTACTTGAGTTCTAATTCTACACTCGTAATTTGTGCTTGTCAAGTGCGCTTCACCCTTTACTGAAGAAAATCAAAGTTGACAGAAAAACGGCCAGTATTAAATTACCCAAATAATAGGTATGCAACCTCGCTAAGGCATGATGCATTTGTAAACTTTTAGAATGGGCACCGTCAAATAGGAACTAAAACAAAACGCAACCTAATTGAAAGTATAGTGTAATCAATCCTCTACTTTCTGGTACTACTTCCAGGTTTTTAGTTATTTAAATTTACTTTGTATTTAAGCGCCGTGAAAATAATTATAATAAGTAGGTATGTAGATTATCGCAGTATAAAAAGATTGGGAACCAATGCCTTAGTTCATTTCGATCACATGTAAATGCTTGTTTTGTCACGAATGCGAGGGCCGACAACGCACTGGCATCGCGTAAAGCACTGCGGGTGTCTCTGGACAGTGGTGATCACTTAACATCAGGTGACCCACTAGTTCGTTTGTCTGGCCTCTCTAACAACAAAAGAAAAAATGCGCACGCAGTACGAGTGTTTATGGGATATATATATTGTAGACCAGCCTAGACTCCAGGCTTCGCTCGCGGTAAACATTAGATAAGGTATTCGAATTAAATTTCTATCAATTCATAAAAAATCTCGTGGGAATTATCTAAATACTTCGTGGCCCTCGTTACCGATGCGTACAAGCTGTGCTGAATTTCGTATGTATGTGGGAAGAAAAAACCGCCTATAGAATTTATATCGTCGCTTCGGAGGTAAAGATACTAAAGCGACACTTTGGGCCAAATTGAGTTATATATACCACCGGAATCAGCGAATTTTTCTGCATCGACCTATCTGAGTTTCAGGACGATCAGAGGACTTTTTTGGCGCTTTAGTCCCTGAAAAATCAGTGAAATTTGGGACACTTATTACTAATCCGACGCTTAAATTGAGTTTTTTCTCTTTAGTGCTTTTACCTGTTTTAGTTTCTAAACTTTTATATTGTTAAGTCATTTGTGATTTTTCACCTTTAAATACATTTGGCGTTTTAGTACTCTGTGCATATCAAGAAATTTGATTCTTCGTCGCTTTAGTAAATGTTCCAGTCTATTCTGAAGTTTTGGATGCGTTTGGTATTTTGTTTTAACTGATCTTCTTCTTAGTCGGACACTCTTGTCAGAGTGGTCGTGGTTGCGCAGACGAGGTACATGAAAAGATGTTCGGTGGGTCGCAGACCCTTTCGAGGACAGCCCTCTTAGCGATGTGCTTCCATTTCTGCCGGTTAGAGGCGTTGCGAGTACACTGGACCCATGGTGGACTCAGTAGCTTTTTAATCAGGTCAGTCCAGCGAGTTGGTGATCGGCCGCGTGCCCTCCTGCCTTCCACCTGCCCCTGAACCACCAATCTCTCCATTGAATTCTCATTTCTGGAGATGTGACCAAAGAACTTCAGTATTCGTAATTGCACAGTCGACGAAAGCCGGTCTTTAATATGAAGCTCTTTGAGGATAGAAAGATTGGTGCGAAATGCCGTCCACGGGATCTTTAAGAGACGCCTCCAGCACCACATCTCCAATGCGTCAATTTTACGGCGATCCTGCAGTCTCAGAGACCAAGTTTCGGCTCCATAGAGAAAGATCGGAAAAACCAGACATTTCATCAATCTGACCTTCGTCTTCTTGGTAACTCTTCTGTCCCTCCAAATCTTTCTCAGGCGTTCTACTGCTGACCTGGTAATGGCGCACCGCCGTCTGATCTCGTCGCTACATCCTCCAGTGCTGGAGACAGTAGAGCCGAGGTATATATAGCTCTGTACAACTTCGCAGTTAGCTATGCTTTGTACGTTAGTTCTAATTTGTTCAGCTCGGTCTACTATCATCATCTTCGTTTTTTCGCGATTGATAGATAGTCCAAATTTGAGGCTTGTAGTCTCGAGACGAGTCAGAAGGTTCTCCATGTCTTCTTTAGTCTGTGCGAGAAGGGTTGTATCATCAGCATATCTTAAGTTATTTATCACACGTCCCCCAACCGATATACCTCTATCCCATTCTTCCAAGACAATGCGCATGATGTACTCCGTGTAGGTGTTGAAAAGTAAGGGCGACAAAATGCATCCTTGTCGCACACCGGCCTCAGTCTTAAAATTTTCAGAAAGGGTACCATCCACTCGTACCGCGGCCGTGCCGCTTTCATACAGCCTCCTCAAAAGGACTATTTTTTAAATTTTAGTTTTAACTGATAAGAATATATTTAAGTCGTTTGAGTGTTTAGTACAAAACAGTTAACAGAATTTGTGGTGTATTAGCGTCATTACAACATAGCAAAAGAAAGAAAATATTTAAATTAGTAAAAAAACATAATATTAAAGGATTATGTTTGGTCCAGTAAGTCAATAATCTGTCATTTTAGTGTCAAAATCTTAGGAATTTAAGTTACAATCTCTTTACCAAGGATAGGTAAGGTACTATGCGCGTCTTTTATATCAACGCAATAATAGAGCGTGTTGGCAACAAAACCTGAAATAATTGATTGTGATTACGAAAGGTAAGTTTATAAACGAATAATTATTATGATTAGGTGCACTAACTCTATTGACTGTTATTAAAGTTAGGTACGAAGGAACATGATAAAAAGGAAATAGGGTATAGAAATATGATGAATTGACATCTAGCTATTCTAAACGTCTAGGCTTTACTATATAAAAGGCTGAAATTAGGTTATTGAATGGCAACTTTGATTAATTAAAATACTTGAATTTCAGATCCAAATTAAATCAGATAAACATGTATCTTTCCAAAAATTCGAACCCGGAAAGTGAAAAAATCAAATGTATAACTTGCCAAAGCTTAACGTAGTGCGACGGATTAACTTCGATGGTAAATATATGACTGCTTTGGTTGTTTTTAAATTGCATGCATACTGTTTATTATCGAAACAAACCTGCTGTGATCTCATTTGAAATAAAACATGAGATAACATGCAACTTAAGTACTACTTATATTTAAAAAAAAAACAGACAGACAAGCAACTCTACGACGGTTTTTGAGGCTACGTAGCCTGTTTCCGGATCAGCGGACTGTCACCGAAGTGTCTTCGGGCCCAGCAGTCCACCGAATCCAATGCGGCTAACTGACGCTTGGCGGAACCGTCACAAAGGCGACAGCAGTGTTTCATACACGACCTTACCTGCGTTTTGTAAAGAGTAAAAAGCTGTTCTGGTGTGAAATACCGTTTCACCTTATATAGGACACTAAAGTTTTTAGCAGCCGTTTTCGCTCTGGACTCAATAGCCGCACCGAAGTTGAGACTAGATTGAAGGTCTAACCCAAGAACCTCAAGGTGGCCTTTAGGTGGTAAGGATACCCTCCTATGGACAGTAGGAGCCAAAGTGAACGGTCTCCGCTTAGCGGTAAACGGACACGCCTGTATCTTGGCAGCACTGAACTGGACCAAGTTGGCCGAGCCCCAGTCGGACATGGCCTCCGAGGTCGAATTCGTCCGCTGTACCATAACCTCCCTGAGTGCCCGATCTTATCATCGCTGGCCCGGGCCGTTAGAAAGGTACCTCTCTGCAATTGTGCGTCATCTGCGTATCCAAAGACATCGGGTATGAGCAAATCGTGAATGTGCAGCAATAATAGAGTTGCAGATAGGACCGATCCCTGAGGCACCCCGGCATTGATTGCCATGAGATCAGATGAGCATCCGTCAATGACGACTCGAATAGATCGGTTCCGCAGGAAATCAGAGATCCGTAAGCATAAGACAGGAGGAATTCTGCTAATAATGCCTCTGTGCCAGACCCTATCGAATGCCTTGGAAGAGAGACACAGCAGGAGCTTCGCCAATAACAACAACAACAACAGGTTCCCCCCAAATGTGAGTAGCATATACCAGAAGACCCCCCAGTGGACCGATTTCGGCGGAACCTGTATTGGCGGTCACTGAGGAGATGGTTACCTTCTAGATATACCTACCAGGAACTTAGCATTCAATACACGCTCCATTACCTTCCATAGTATGGAGGTGATTGCGATAGGCCGATAGTTCGACGGGTCGGCACGACTGCCCTTTTTGGGTAGGTACTGGCTGCACATTAGCAATCTTTCACGATACCAGGACCTGCCCCATCTTGAGGGAGTCTGAACAGACGTGTCAAAACCGGAGACAGTTCCGAAGCACAGATCTTTAAAACAATTCCAGGTATAGTTTATTCCTAGTTTTATTCACGTTCAGAGAACGCAGCGTTCTTAAAACCTCCATTTGGTGTATTTTGACCTCCTGCTTAAACGTACCACAGTGAGGAATGGAGAGAGGCGCTGCACTACCATCATCAAGACGCGAATTTTCCGCAAACAGAGAGACAAACAGGTTTGCCCTCTCCGCTGCAGTATGAGCTAGCGACTTATCCGACTTCAGCAGTGGTGGCAGTGACGGACTTTTCTTTCTTTCTTTTCTTTTTCTTTACTCTCAGAGGGGTAGGAAGCAAATTTGGCACCAATACAACCAACATGGAGGAATCGCGCTTTCCGTATGACCTTTTTGCAGGACATGGCAGCTTTGTTGAAGAGCTGTTTCTTAACGTGTACATCCGGTCCGGAGCTTTGCGACATCGAGCATCAGCCCACAGTAAGTAAGCAAGTAGAGTGCTTAATAGCTTCAGCTTGAGCGCACTCAGCGTTAAACCATGGGCGAGATTTGCCACCAGTGGATACGTCAGAGAAAGGAATTAAATATTCCATACTCTGACGCAACACATCGGTAACAGCTTCTGCGCAGCTCAACGAATCGATACTGGGAAAGAAAATTTTCGGCCACGGATAGGAAGCAAAGAAATGACGCATCTCATCCCAATCTGCTTACTTGTATCGCCATACTGGCCGAGTACCGATTGAGCAATCGGGAGGAGAGCACTGCGACACAAATTTCACCAGACAATGGTCAGAAGTACCCAGAGGGGAAGACACCGACACATTGTGCCTGTCTGGATCAGTCGTCAGCAGAAGGTCCAAGCAATTAGGCGTGTTCAAGGCAACATCCGGTATGGGAGTCGGCTGCTTAACCAGCTGGGTGAGATCTAGCGAAAGCGTAAACTTGCGCGCTTCTCTTCCTGCATGGTCCGTGACTCTGACTTGATACGGGAACAACCAGTCCTCGCGGTGAGCATTAAAGTCCCCCAAGAAAACCAACTACGCACGCGGATACCGTTGCTGAAGCACACGCCGCGCTGTAACACTGAGGTGATCAAAGACCCTGGTCGTCTCCAAGTCCCCGCTGTGCGACCGATAGATCAGAGCGTAAACCGTTTGTTCAACACCAGTTTCCATCAGTATCCAAAGAATGGAAAAGCTAGGATCCTCAAGGTTGCGGAGACGCTGAGTACAGATGTCATCACGAACGTACAAGCAGACCCCGGCACGTGGCTTAAAAGTATGTTCCAGGCTGTACCCTGGGTAGCGTGGGTAGTGTGAGTACGCCGTGTCTAAGAGACATTTTATCTGCGTTTGGGTATCCTGGTCTCCTGATGGCAAGAGATCACCACCGCCCATAAACATCTGCAACACCAGGGGTATTTCAGACGCGTTGCCAACCTAGAGGCTTAAGATGGGATACCTCACGTGCCAGTAATTTCACCGGAAGAAAAGAAGAAGGAGATGAGAAAGACTAAAGTGAATAGGTTAGAAAAGACGGCAGTTAAACAGACATAGTGCTGCTCACCCAGCAGCACTCGAAAGTGAGCCACAACCCAAGGAGCCTGATCTGGTGACTTTGGGAACGCCCGAACCCCCAAAGACGGCTTTCGGGTCCTCTCTCTGGTCGCCAACCGGCAGTACAGCAACAGCACATCTTCGGGATTTTTCGCAAGTTAGCGGGGCAGCCTTTCAAAGTTGGCGAAACCTCTACTTGGGCCCCTGCGGTCGGCCAGCGGAGCACCGTGCTTCGGATTCCGCTACCCTCCACGAACAGGCACCCGGTACAGCAAACTGACGGCACCGAAACCGGTTTGCACGCAAGTCCCTGCCCAGACCCGTCCCTCCACATGGCTACTCCTAACTTTATGCTGGAACACGGCCAAGACCGTTTGGCAGCATAACTTAGTTAGGTGGGTGGCCTGGGTGGTGACAAACCGCTGCCGAAGCCTACCACCAGGTTGTTCATTTGGCGCTACCTGGGGGACACGTGTGGGTAACTAGAGCTTTAGCGTGGGCCTTAGCCCACGGACGCGATCAGCTTTATCCCCCAATAGTTGACGATAGGCAGATAACACGATAACAAGAACCAATGTCAAATAAAACTTAAAGTTTCTACGATTTCCGGTGTTTCTTTTGAATTTAGTAATATTGATTAAAGTCGAAGTTCGTGTCGTGCAGTCCCTCTGACAATTATAACTATTTAATACGAGAGCGAGAGGGACCGTACGATATGAACTTCGAGTTTCGAGTTTCGTAGTAGCCCTGCAGCCGGTCCATTAGTGATCATTCGTTAAAGCAATCTGAAAATTAGTATGTTGTATATCAAAACATTTAACTTGCAAGTCTATTAAGTATTTGTAATGTTTTATGATTATCATTTAAGAGCGATTAAGGATTATGCAGTTGTAAAATAGCTTGCTTATTGGTGAATAAGCATTAAACACAGTTTGATAAGAAATTGATTAACGCCATTAAGTAAATTGAAGATAAAAAAACTAGAATAAATATCCCGTTAGTCATCTGAAATTATGATATATTAAACCAATTCTTACGTTTAGTCCTTTTGCCTTATTGCGTTGTCTCAAAAAGTTGAAGACTAATGACTAAAGCGCCACCTATCTCCTGAACTATTGTACTTAGGTCAAAATTATACATTTCAGTTCATAGTATGCTGAATTGACTTTCATACAGTCTTAGAAATTCTAGAATGTGTTCACAAACAAACGAGTTATGAATTTTTTTCGTCAAAAAAAACTTTAAATCGCTCTCCTGTAAAGTTGGTCAAATGTCGCTTTAGTATCTTTACCTCCGAAGCGACGATATATAGATTCAGCTATCTGCATATTAAATTTCATCTAAATTTGTCTCGCTGTTTCAGCGTGAAGGAGTAACATGTGCTCACAAACTTTCACGTTTATTAATATTAGTAAGATTTGTAGAGTTGTCGTTCATTGTGTCGGTCTAAGGGGGAGGCCTTTGTTCAGCATTGGACGTCTTCCGGCTGATGATGATGATGATGATTTATATATCTTTTATATTTATAGGTTTATAAATGAATGGTACGGTACCAGGAGTTCATAAGTAATAAGGAGCACCTGCATTCGGCCGACACTGATGAGGTATGACGGTGTCTCCGGCAGCCATACCAGCGACACCAGGAGAACAGCGGGCGGCGCAGCCATAGAGAGAGACAGCGTGTGAGCGGATAGCACGCCGCCAGCTATAAAGGCGAAGAGTATGCCGCAACTGGAAAAAACATTAAAATATTTATATACTAGACTAGAAATCACGAATGCAAAATGCGCCTGTTAAATGTTTCAGCGAGTTTGCATGTTATTTAGCTAATTTAATACTGGCCGTTTTACTCATGTAATTTATTCAAAATATGTTGAAGCGCAACTGGCAATTAACAAATTTAATTATGAATGTAGAGTTAGTACTCAAGTAGAATTATTACTGACTAGCAAAACACACGAATATTTTTTGAAATAATGAAGGCATTTGATAAAATGCAATCAAGTAACTTAAAATGAAAAAATGTCTGAGGTTTTCAGTTATTTAATTAACACCTGTATTGTTGGCCTAAGAACGTTGCCTTGCCACTCCGCAAGTGAGTGGTTGCGGAATGCCAAAGGAACGTAATACAAAGGCAAGAGAGCTATAGTCGTTGCGTAGCAACAAAGTAATTGGTTAATGGATTGATGGACACGTAATTCAATCAATTATCCAGTAATTAAAACCTTTGTACCATGCACGAGGTAAGTGTTGGTTTCACAGAGCTAATTATAAATGTATGTCACGCAAGCTAAAAGCTCAGTCCGCTCACATGGATAAATGTTTAAAAAACCTATATTTTTGTTGGTCCAGTCTGTAACGAAACACCGCTTGTGTTAAGGCGCTGATAAACTTGAGCAATCACTTATAGTTTGTAACAGAATATCGAGCATTCATCGTTTAAAATTTTGTCGATCTGAACGTACAGAGCCAAGCATAGAGCCTAACACTGCTACGAACATTAACACGATCATTCTACTCTTACGAAACGAACTAGTAAATGGGTTAAGGCGTTGTCACACTGTCACCGCATCTCGTTGCGGCGTGCGGAGCGACGAATTCGCGTTCGACGTTGCGACGACGCACTAACGTACGAATTTGCTCCGTATCTCTGTCCGGAACTGCGGTACACTACGAACCGCATTTTATTTGCTTCTTATGTTCATTTCTACGACGCTCATTGCGACATACCCCGCGCCCTGCACCGCCGCATCGTCGTCCGGGAGTGCGAACCGTCGTGCGATTCGCATCTCCGCAAAGAGGGATGGAGCCGTGTGTTACACCATCAAGATTCTAGAGTACAAAGTTAAGAACCACAGCACCGAATGCCGCTGCGATGTGCGGAGCAGTGTGATAACCGCCCAAGAGTGAGTCTCGCTGTAGTTTCCATATATGGCATCATTTCACCTGCAAGCTAGCGTCGGCATAGCTGCCAGCCCTTTTGTCCTGGGCGATATCTCAGCACCATACAACGGAGCGAGGGCGAAAGCACCAGCAGCGCCTACGCCCGCTGCCACCCTGGCCGCCCAAATGCCGCGAGCACCACACCACGCTGCCAGCGACCAGCTTAACTGGAATAGAAATACTACTGATTTATGATATCCTGGTACCATCGAAGAGGAGAAGTAAGAAGTTGAAACTCTTTTATTTTGTCTAATTGAAAGTTGTACATTGCTCAAACTATAACCAATGTCAGATCAAATGACAGATTTCGCATACGAAAAACTGTCATTTGATTGCGATCACAAACATCAGAAACGTTAGGCAATACGGCCTTAGGCCCCTATTTTGAAACGTGACAATTCTTAGTAACATAATGTTGAGTGGCAATCTTTGTCTAAATAAATATCTATCTCAATTTAATGATAATTAAATTATGTGATGAAACGTGGATGAAACTATAATTATTTTTCCTAGTCAAAATTTATTTTAAGATTTGTCGGTAAATCTACACATGAGATTAGACCTCTGTCAGGTTTGCATTACATACAATTATTGTAGTGCTTCATGGTTAACATACGCGTATTTTCAAAATGGCTATCTATGAAAGTAGCAGTCGTACCGGCCCAGCCATCAAAATGTCCAGTAAAGTGAATTTCCGGGTGTAGAAATTTACTTAACCGAAGATTTGATTAGCTTTCACATTACACGAATCTACCGAAGTTAAACGTCTTGTGGCACATTACAGTACTTTCATTCTAGCATGGTGCGGATGACAGCTGTCAATATCACAGACTAGAGAGTGACGAAGCTTGAGTAGATAAAACTAATAATTTAAAATCTTAATCATAATTAATGTCATCATTAATCCGATTATTACGCTAATTTTGATGAGAATATTAGTGTAATTCTAGGTTGGAATATTATTTGCCACTTAAGAAAGGTTAAACGGAGTTTGCAATAATATTTGTTACTTACCAATTAATAAGTACCAATATAACTCAAGATTCATTAAATCCCATCATTAAACGGGTCTCTGGTGCTACGTTACATTCATATTACGTTTCTTCACTTAATTGTGCTTTAAATTTTACTACCTAATTGATTATAAAAATCTGATAGGTTAAATAAATTTCGTATAACATAGTTCTTTATGTTCAAATATTTTACGCCAGTCATATCCAGGCTACAACTGATATATACTTCCATATGTTTAGATGTTTAGATGGAGCGACGACTTGGTTAAGATCGCGGGATCGCGGTGGATGCGGAAAGCACAAGACCGGTCTGAGTGGAGAGCCTTGGGGGAGGCCTATGTCCAGCAGTGGACGTCTTTCGGCTGACATGATGATGATGATGATGTTTAGACCTCAGCAACTTTTTTAGAGTTAAACGAAACGGTGCATCTAGTGTCACCCGCATCATGCTAGAATGAATGCACTGTATTTAGCTGAATTGAAATACTACTAATTCATGATAGCCTGGTATAATAGAAGACGACAAATCCACTGGATACCAACGTCACACGGCGCTTAATGGCGAGAGCTTAACTAGAATAGAACCGTCACTAATTCATTATATCCTGGTATGATTGAAGAGAAGAAGCACAGAATGCAGCCACACGTTTTATGAATGCACAGAATACTAAAACTCATCTCAACCCTTAACGGCCAAGCATCCCCCAGATACACATTAAATTTATGTCACTATCACTACAAAGAAAGCTAGCCCGTAAAGCGAACGAGTTTGAAGTGGTTTAATCGAATGCCGTAATGCAGTTAAGTTGTACGATTTTTCTTGCATGGGGGACTACACCAAAAATCTGGATCTAATACAACCGAGACGATTTTGTCCTGAACACCCTGAACCCATCTAGTTCACTCACTTAATAAAGTTGTGCGAAATCATTATATGACAATTAGTTATAGAGGTTATATGTATAGTTAGTAATGTTAGGCATATTTGAATTAAAAATATTCCTCTTTATCCGACTGCACAGCCCAAATGAAGGTTATTTTGTTATTATGCCATTTTAATACTATGCCAAGTCTAGTATGCGAATTCATATTATGACAATAAATTTTATGTGAAATAATGGGCACCCGTGAAAAAAAACGTTCGTTAACCGGAATAGTTTCAAACCAGTTCAGCGAATTGATTAGATGAACGATTTAGTTTAATTGCCGCATAACACTACAAATTCCCACACATTTTAATTCTGAGAAAACATGAAGGTACGGAGGCTCCAGGATCTTGGATAATACTCACAATAAAACTAAGACAGATGCACAGCGCTCCAGTCTTCCGTCCTCTTGAATCAGCCAGCACTGCGAAGAACGGAGCCGCCGGCAACGCGACCAAGCAGGGCAGGGCGGCGAGCCACGCACCTCCAGCTAACGCCTCGCTCCCTAGTACCCCGGACACCCAGCCAGTGCTGCAGCCGTGTGTAAAGCATGAGAGGTTGACTGTAAAAAGATAAACTCTGAACTCAGAAATAAACAACTTAGAAACAAAAATTACAAAAAAAAGTAACAAACATTTTGAATTGAAATAAAAAATATAAAAAGATTCCAATCTTAACTTAGAAACGTTGAAAAACCCCCGACTTAATTAGGTAAATAACATAATCATAATCAAAGGACCCCGGACTTTGACTTTGACTTTGTGGCTTCAGTTAGACATCCTGAGATTTTGATATGTTCAAGAATGTTTCCAAAGGAATTTAACCTTACTGATTCAGACTTCAAATTGGAATTGGAACTGATTGAAATTGGAACAAATTGCCTTGTTACCGCAAAAAGTTTCAAAAGGGATAATATAGGCAACCACTCAGTAATACCCTTGCCAAAATTCTTTGAGAGGGCTCAAAGTTTTTAACGACAAACAAGTTGGTAAATTTTCGTCGTTCAAGCAGAAACAAAGGTGCTCTCATTAGGGGAGGCAAGTAATTTCGCAAGTTATGAAAACTCGGATCCAAGTACCAGGTGGTCATAACTTAGAAAGAGGCAATAGAAGTCAATGGGGACCTATCAATTCGCCAACAGCCATTGCGCTGATTTTTATTTCGCAGACAACTACTTATTCGCTAATAATTCTTTGGCATAATTTTATTAGGCCATTCACTCGTATTGTCGAGTAGTCTGTTGGCAGAATATACGCAGATACGCAGAATTAACCTATGGTCCAATGTCCACCTTTGGACATTTGGTCGATTTTTCATTTGTAATTATGTCAGTCAACAGAAAAATACTATTGGCAGAGAAGTGATAACTCGATTCATTCTTTGGCATTATTTTAGTAGGTAAATAGAGTTCTTCTTCCTTTCACGTAAGAAAATATCCAAGGTTTCTAATTTAATTCATATAAAACAGAATGTCAGAATCGACGACAAACAAAGCAACGAAGAGTATTAAGACGAGTTTAGACGTGCAAGAAAAATAGTGCTAGGGCTTATTACGTTACCGGATTCGTATATGAGAACTAGCCAACTCAGAACTTAGGCTTTAATATATTCTCCTAAGTTATGAGACGAAATTATATTTTAAGTTGTTATGAAATATTTTATGTTGTTATAAATAAATTTCAGGACTGACTATTGAACTTGGCACCCATTTAGATATCATTTCTTTTGTCGTTGAAGTCAACAACCAAGGCATATATCATAATATTGAACTTGGCTATAATTTCACATTTAAGTTTTGATGGGTTATTATTACTACTGCCAAAAGTTTTTCGACGTTTTAAGAAATCTGCCGATTATTATTCGGACGTTTTCTGCGAAATAGTAATCTGCTAATCGTTTGGTGGATGAAGTATTCAGTCAATGGACTCACAAACGGCAGCTGAGACGAGTCGCCGAACAGATCCGCGCCATCGCTTCGACGCGGTCCTCTCTATGCGATTTCTAAAACAAACGTTTCAAATTAAAAATTCACGTTACTTTTTTGTGTGTCAAACTAAAGTTCGACCCTCTTTTTTAGGGTTCCGTAGCCAAAATGGCAAAAACGGAACCCTTATAGTTTCGCCATGTCTGTCTGTCTGTTTGTCCGTCCGCGGCTTTGCTCAGAGACTATCAGTCCTAGAAAGCTGCAGTTTTGCACGTAGTACAAAAAAAATTGAAAAAAAAAACACTCCCACTACGTCTAGGGGAGGTACCTAGACGTAAAGTGGGAGTGATTTTTTTTCTCATCGAACCCTATGGTATGGGATATCGTTGGATAGGTTTAAAATCATTGCGGGGTTGTGTAGACGTTTTTTCGATTCAGGTATCTGTTTGCGAAATATTCAACTTTGAAGTGCAAATTTTCATTAAAATCGAGCGTCCCCTCTCCCCTAGCAAATATATCAAATTTACAAGAAAAACTATAACGGTTAAGTTTGCTTGAGAATTATTACTAGTTTAAGAGTAAATAGCAGCCTGAGGTACAAAATCTACCTAAATTCCATACAAAACGCAAAGTTCTTAGAAAAATATTACTTGACTTTTTCGTAACGGTTACGGAACCCTACCTTGGGCGTTACCGACACGCTCTTGGCCGGTTTTTGCGTTTGGGGTTAAAAACGTGACGCGTGAGGCACGTTGTATTTACGACGCGTCAGTGAAGCATATTGAGCACAGATTATGACCGATCCTCTACTCTCTCATTTAGTAAGAATCGTCGTTGCTCTTAATTTTCTGTGACCATTAGGAGTATTCAAATATTCAAACGAATTCGAGGGAAACAAATTCCACGAGGAATAAAATATTGCTGGCAGTAAAATGATGTGATATTTTTTTATCGAACTCCGTCGGGCCGTACGTGTACAGAATATCGTTTGAATTCAATTTCAGGAGTTCGTAATAAACTGCTTGTATTATATTGGCATCTAATCGCGATTTGGCACAAAGGTGTCGGTACATTTCGAATCAATAATTGTAGATTGTAAATATAGATTTTTAGGATTAGAGTAAGTTAGTTTTAGTTCTGTTTCTTTCTTTCATTTTGTTAATTGGGCCAATCAACTATTTTACTCACACTTTGGACTCTGGCGTTGCCTAAAAATCGTACCTACTCCCAACAAGATATTTCACGGTTTAATAGGTTGAACTTACGTAGGATGGCATGTATTCATGTACACCATCTATTAAATTGTAGAAAAAACATGTTTACTTACAAAAATCTGCAATTGTTTGAAAAATGTCGCGGACAGATTAATGTGAGTAAAAAAGTTGATTGACTGACCTATTGTATATATTGTGTGAAAATTTAGGCTTGGTAGTATATACGGTAAAAATCACAATATCTATCTTCTAATACCTTTAAACGAACCATTCTTATATATATCGATGGTGGAAGTCTCAATTGACGTAAGGGACAAAATGCTACTTTTCAGGAGAGCGAAAAGAAGTTTTTGGTAATTTTCAAACCCTCACAGCATTGTTAATGTTTAACTTAGCAGGGCGTTATAATTACGTAAAATCTTGAATTTTCTTGCTTTTCAACGTGAAACTATAGACATTTTCGTAAAAAGCTTAATAAGAAAAATAGCTGTCCCTTACGCCCGTGACATACGGGTGTCATAGCCCCTTACACTCATAAACCGTAAATAAATAAATAATGTAGTAACCGATTTTTGGTCTTATAGGACATTATATATTTTATTTGTTACATATTTGGACGTAAGTTCCAGTGGTAAAATTAAAAAAAATAGTGAATTAACTCAAAGAACCACTTTAATTATTTAAAATAACGCGCAAAAGCCATATTTTTTTGCACGTCCCCTTAAAAATATATAATTTGTAACATTTTCTTAAGTTTTAGTTTTAGTTTTAGTTTTTGCGAGGCATATTAGGACACCCAAGGATGTCGTTCCCTTCCAAACACCGGGTGTTTATAGGGTTGATTGTAGTTGTGGTAGTTCCTATATCGGACAGACGAAAAGAACAATAGCTGAGAGGGTCAAGGAACACATTGCAGCTGTTAAAAATCGCCAGGTAAACAAGTCAGCCATAGCCGAGCATTTGTTGGAGTCAGGGCCAAACCACTGGATCTGGCCTATCACACCGACACACAACACTAACAACGTCCGATCGTCCCTCTTAACACTCATCCCGACGTCGACACTTATTAATAACAGGATTCCACGAAGATGAAAGCTTATATCCATTGTCCCGGTTGACATTTTTATGCTTTTTTATTTCAACTGCTTCACGTACCATTCTTGAGTAGAAATGACGTTCCGTGGACAGAATTTTGGGATTGTGAAGCTCAATCCAGTGGTTTGGTCCTGACTCCAACAAATGCTCGGCTATGGCTGACTTGTTTGTTTATAGCTGAGAGGGTCAAGGAAGATATTGCAGCTGTTAAAAATCGCCAAGTAAATAAGTTTTTATCCCGGAAAATAGCATAGTTCCGGCAGGATAGCGATAAACGAACTGATGATGTTGTTGATGACGATGATGATGAACTGATTTTCAGTAACACCACTGGCGTACTAACTCTGCTTGCTTGCATTATTGCTTACATGCTTGCTTGCTTGCTTGCATGCTTGCTTGCATGTTTGATTGCATGCTTGCTTGCACTATTTCTTGCACATTTGGGAGTATTCTTGCTTGATTTGTTGTTTGCATGCATGCTTGCCTTCTGGCTTCACGCTTGCTTGCATGCATGCTTGCACTATTTATGCTTCCTCCAACACACTGCTTGGAGCTGTGAGGGAGTGGGACGCCAGCCCGCTTCATGAGCGCTGGAGGAGATACCATAGACCGGTCATCGCGGGATCGGGGTAGCCCGCGATGTTCATCTAACCCAGGCCGATAAAATTGCATGTTTGTTGAGTTGATTGACAAAATTACATGCTCACTTGCAAGCTTGCTTGCACTATTTCTTGCACATTTGGGAGTATGCTTGCTTGAGTTGTTGTTTCAATCACTACAAGTTCTAAAAACCATCTGTTTTGATGCCTCCTACGACCTAACATTAACAAGGTATTTTAATGAACTAAAAGAAGCAAGCAAGGTATTTTACTTTAAGTGCCCCTTACACCCATAAAGTAACCTCAATTTTTAAAATGTCTGTTTGTTACTGTCCCTTACGACCAACAATTTACTCTAGTTTTAGCTTTTGATGTCCCTTACGCCCATAAGAGTATTCCTTATTTTATAAGTTGCTGTTGTTTAATGCCCCTTACGACGTACCAATTACACCTTTTTTTTAAATGTCTGTTTGCTACTGTCCCTTACGAGCGACAATTTACTCTAGCTCTTGCTTTTTATACCCCTTACGCACATAAAAGTATTTCTTATTTTATAAATTGCTGTTTTTTAATGTCCCTTACGACGTTCCGATTATACCATTTTTAACTCTCAACATACATAATTAATTATACAGGCCAATTATTATTAGATATGCATCATCATCTCGGCCTATATACGTCCCACTGCTGGGTACAGGCTTCCTTTATTAGGATCTGTCAGGACAGCTGTCAGGATAGCTTAAAATAAACAAAGTAGCTAAGAGAAATTTACCTCAACATCCTTGACTGAAATTCCATTACGGAAATGTTAGCTCGACGTCAAGCCATTAGGCGATCCATCAACGGAATCTTCTTTTTTTGTTTTGCTTTTGGCATCTTATAAAAAAATACGCGCTTTGACAAAAAACAAACGTAGGCAATCAAATACGTCCTCCGTGTTTGACGTGTCTGGCACGACTGACCGAATGTGCAATGCGCAAACGCTCGGCGCGTGGAAGGTAGGTAGACGCGTTAGTATTTTGATGTTAGGTACAAGAAATAGGTACAGGCGGTAAGGTTACGCCCAACAACTTCTTGCTTTTTTATCTTATTCGTTATAAAATGTTGGGGTGTAAAGAGCAATGAAACAATAATTGACCCATACGCCCTTTTATTATATTTGTTGGTTTTTTTTTTAACGACATGAGCCGAGTCGTAAAGGACATATGAGACTGCCACAGCCCCTTACGACCCAAATATTAAAAAAATAATACATTTACGCCATTTTTCAGCTCAAATATTTTATATCATGTCCCTTAAGCTATTTTATTTTAAAATAATAAATATTGATAACAGCAAAAGTAAGGGCCGTATCGTAACTTGAGTACTACCAATCGACAGAGAAAAAAAAACTCTAATTTTCTATGTTTAAAAGTGATTTTCGGTATTTTGTCCCTTACGCCAATTGAGACTTCCACCATCGATATATAATGAGAATCTCGGAAACGGCTCCAAACGGTTTCGATGAAGTTTGGTATGTAGGGGTTTTTGGGGATGACAAATCGATTGAGCTTAGTCTTATCTCTGGGAAAACGGTGTACCCTTGAAATGCCGACAAACTTTTAATCGAATATCAGTTCAAAGTCAACGTTTCCTATTTTTTCATTTCATCGAATATTCATTACCTCAAATTTAATCATTACACGAGTATTTTTAAATCACCGATTTTTAATTTCTAGAAATATTATTGAATAGATAGTTTATTTGGCAGAACTTCATTTCATATTTTATTATTTCATACTTTTTTTAATGAAATTTATTTTTGTCGGGGTCGCAGTTCTAACTTAACTTAACCTACTTTTCAGGCAGCCATTTATTTTTGTTGTGGTCGCGGCTCTAACCTAACCTAACCTATTTTTCTGGTACCGGTTTATTTTTTAGGGTCACAGTTCTAACCTTACCTAACCTACTTTTCTAGTAGCGATTTATTTTTGTTAAGATCGTAGTTCTAACCTAACCTATTTTCTGGTGTTTTATAATAATATGTCGAAGAAATAAACAGCGATATTTAGTTGTTCCGTCTCATGAATAGTTGATGAAATGTATTTTTAAGCAATTATAATAATCCTTAGACTGCTGTTATAATAATTGTTTTAACATGTAATGAATAGTCGATGAAGTGAAATTACTTCAAGGTAAAATATTAGTATTGAATATTCGATGAATTGTTTTCGATGAAATGAAATTCGATAAATAATTTGTCGACATTTCAAGGAGCACCCCTGGGAAAACGCTTATTATCGAGTTTTAGCCCGAACAAAGCTCGGTCGCCCGGGTACTTCAAATTAACTTACTAAAAAACGTTACAAGTTAAAAAGAGAAACATATTTCTCCATTTCGCATAAATCTATAGGTATCATTTCCATAGCATAAACGGAACTCATAATAGTAATTAAAATTTATCAATGAAATAGTATGGATAAAACAAAACTTTATAATGAACGTGACCCAATATCAAAAACTGGCCACGTGCAAGTCGGACTCACTCGATATTTAATTTATTTTAATACCTGGGCGACCGAGCTTTGCTCGGGCTAAAACTCGATAGTAAGCGTTTTCCCAGAGATAAGACTATGCACCCAAATGCCAAAACAAAAAAAAAAACAAAACATCCACATGCCAAATTTCATCGATATCGTTGGAGCCGTTTCCGAGATCCCGAAATATATATATACACAGCAGTATTGCTCGTTAAAAGGTATTAGATAGATAGATTTTCTTTAGTTTTTAAAGTGATTATACAACTATAGATTCTGTGAATATTTCAAGCGTCTACCTGTTTACGGTATTAATATCAAGCAAAAACCGGCAAAACAGTCACGTTTGCTGTATGTTTATTTTATTCTGTTTTTAGTGTTTGTTGTTATAGCGGCCGCAGCATTACATAATCTTTAAAAATTTCAAGTGTCTAACTATTAAATACGACTCAAGAGGTAGAGCACTGTGACAGACGGATGGACAGACAGACAGCGGAGTCTCAGTAATGCGGTTCCGTTGGCACCTTTTGGGTACGGAAACCTAGAAATGCTCGTGGAACCACTACTTCGTGCCCAACAACACCCACTTGGCCGCATTTTAATCTTAATAGCTCGTTCAAACTGAACTCTGCGGCCTTATCCGACCCTAGTACCTGAGTCGAGGAGGTCATATTCAAGCAGGAAAATCCGGTAGCCCTGGTGGCTGAAAATGTGAGCCGCATTGCATTTTAACTGTAGCTCATTTGCATATTTAAATTTGGGGGAAACCGGTCTATTTTGATGGAAAATTAAGACGAACTAAGCGAATGTATTACCCAAAAGAAATAAAGGCTACGTGAGTTTCATTGGCGAAACGAAAACACTAATAATAGTAGATTGTACAACCAGAGCATAAAACGTGACATTTCACCCGAGACATCCATATAGCCACTCGAGCCGGTACGGCGAGGGTGGATAGACATGTCCAGTGCAAAATGGGTTTAATGCTCGAGTTTTACACTTTTTCACTTCGATTGAGAGGAAATCAAATAGTAACAGTGGAAACAATTGTTCACTTACTATGTACCTTTTATTTTTTACTCATTGCCATATATATTTATTAGTTTTTAGTTTCATATAAAATATAAATTATTAAAAAAATATATAGTAACTTTTTCGTTAGTGACTGTTGACATTTGATTACCTTGGTCTTAGATGAAGAGCTTACTTTATGCACTAGAGCATAAAAAGTCATTTTATGACTCCTAGATCCAGCATAAATACGAACTTTACGAGCATGAGAAGTGAAAATCTATATTTTGTATAACATTCCGTGTCTAAAAATGGTTTTATTAATACAAACAACATAGTAATAAATACCTTTCATTAAATTAAGTGTATTCAAATGAGAACATACACGTATTTTTGATTTCAATTTACCGATACAATTCAAGTGACCGTTGTGCAGGGAGTTTCAATTGGAAAATTGAATTTTTATAACACGAGACTAGAGAACCGGTTGAAATTCAGAATCTCGAATATTCAATCGTGCGGTTGAGTGTAGATAAGCAAATGTATCGTATACAGTTATTTTTTAATGTAAATCTAGTCCCGAATCCATTTTCTAGTGCGTGGAGGGAGTGATATAATAAGACAAGTGTTGTGTCTGTGGCCCGAATAATAAAGGATAGAAAGAGTAATACCTAATGATAATCATCCCAGCCTATATAGGTCCCACTGCTGGGTACAGGCCTCCTCTTAGAGTGAGAGGGCTTGGGCCGCAGTTCCCACGCGGGCCCAGTTCGGATTGGGAACTTCACACACACCGTTGAATTGCTTCGCAGGTTTGTGCAGGTTTCCTCACGATGTTTTCCTTCGCCGTAAAACTCGTGGTAAACTTCAAATATAATACCGCACATGAATTTCGAAAAACGCAGAGGTGCGTGCCGGGGTTTGGAACTAAGATCCTCTGCTTCAGAGGCGATAGATCAAACCACTAGGCCACCAGGGCTTTTAAATAAAAATAATGATAATAACAAATTAATATTCTTTTTTTATTTTTTTATTTACCAGTATACAAATGTAATGTAAAGCCTTTTGTTCTGAGTGGAGGTCTGTGCCCAGCAGTGGGACGTATATAGGCTGGGATGATGATGATGATGACCAGTATACAAAAGTTACAAATTGATCTTACACAGTACCTTGTTATACATGATATTACTAGTTAGATACTATGATGTTTATTGTATATGGTGACTCTGCAGTCCGCTCGGTTGCTATTTCCACCCTTAATACAAAATAACTAACCATCTAAATTTTCAAAGTAGTGCGAAAAATGTTGCGGTAGAGTTTTCAAAGTTGATCAAAATCGACTTGTGCGTTTGATAAGATTAGTCACACCACGACCACGCATCCTCGGCGATACCGGAAACACGTCTCTGTTCATTGCGTGGGCTGTAAGATAACCATTGAGCTGCGAGCGTTACGACCGGGCAATGAATACAGTAAACGCTGAATACATCGCCGGTCGCATGTATTCGCGGCCGGGCCATTATTCTTTGTTAGAAGTAAAGGCAAATAAAAGCGTGTCAAAATTTACATAATAATGTGCGATCACGGTGCAGTGTATTATTTACATCATCATCCCAGCCTAACGTTCCACTGCTGGGCACACGCCTCCTCTCAGAACAAGAGGGCTTGGGCCGTAGTTCCCACGCGGGTCCAGTGTGGATTGGGAACTTCACACGCACCATTGAATTGCTTCGCAGGTTTGTGCAGGTTTCCTCACGATGTTTTTCCTTCACCATTATTTACATGATTACTGTTTTTTGAATAATCATCACCATTTTGGCCTATATGCCTCCCACTCCCACTGCAGGGTCTCTTTTGGGACACTAGGGACACTGCCGAAACTATGTCATATTTCTACCATCACCGATATCATCATCATCATCATCATCAGCCCGAAGACGTCCACTGCTGGACAAAGGCCTCCCTTAGAACGCCACAATGAACGACAACTCGCCACTTGCATCCACCGGTTTCCCGCTACTCTCACGATGTCGTCAGTCCACCTGGTGGGAGGCCTGCCAACGCTTCGTCTTCCGGTTCGTGGTCGCCACTCGAGGACTTTTCTCCCCCAACGGTTATCTGTTCTTCGAGCGATACACCACGAGCATCACCGATATAGCCAAGCGGATTAGCTCGTTGATCTTTTGAAGTGGCAATGGAGACCGCGGATCGGCAAGCGTACGTTTACCAACGGGAACACGGATGGCCTGGTTAAAGCCGCGGGTACACAGTGGATGCAGGCCGCTTCAAACTCAAGCAACTAGAGGCCTCTGAGAGAGGCCTATGTCCAACAATGGAGATGTTACGGCTGACATGATGACGTCACATGTGTCAGCCGAGGAACTTCGGCTATAGTCCGACCGAAGTTAGATGTGCGCTAAAACGTGACATAATTTCGAAAAACGTTTTTCTAGTACTCGAAACAGCATTCACAGGCGCACTAATCATAAATTTTGTTTTCACACCTCTCCTTCAGAAAAGTAACTTTTCCTCCCTGACGAGAGGGAGCAAAGTGCAACTTTTCTGTTCAAGGCTTTTCTAAGTGTTTTATTGCAAATGCCATTTTTTGAAGTTGATAATTGTAAAGCCACACCATTTTCTATGCTGGTTGTTCTTTAATAATAATTTTTTTTTTCAAGTTTCTTAATGCTCGGTGTGAAAAGTTGTATGAGCCACTCGGGAGCAAAATTATTTTCATCTTGGGCGTTAAGACTTGAATCCCTCATTACGCTCAGAATTCTATTGTAGAATCCTTCGCTACATTCTGGATTCAATGTACGCCCTCACCGTAAATAGAACATTTTGCTCCCTTGTGACACAAATAACTATTGTGAAACCGTCAACACTGATTGTCCATTTACGTCGTCATAAATCGAAAACATATGAAAAATTAACAAGAAAACCCTAAGTTAATTCTAGACAAATCTTCACCAAGTGTTTGTAGAAATATACTGTAATATTGCCAATAAGATATGGAAGTAAGAAAATACCACGCACAGATAAAACTTTATGTTTTTGGTGCGATATTGTTTTTCTGCTGCCTGCGGAAACAGAAAAACACCCACAAGTAAAGCTAGATTTAGTAATTTAGTATCTGTAATATTATTTTACCAGTTTGGCGCCGTTTGAAGCCGTGGTGGCCTAGTGGTTTGACCTATCGCCTCTCAAGCAGAGGGTCGTGGGTTCGAACCCCGGCTCGCACCTCTGAGTTTTTCGAAATTCATGTGCGGAATTACATTTGAAATTTACCAAGAGCTTTGCGGTGAAGCAAAACATTGTGACGAAACCTGCACAAACCTGCGAAGCGATTCAATGGTGCGTGCGAAGTTCCCGATTCGCACTGGGCCCGCGTGGGAACTATGGCCCAAGCCCTCTTGATCTGAGAGGAGGCCTGTGCCCAGCAGTGGGACGTATATAGGCTGGGATGATGATGATGAGTTTGGCACTTCTATGGATTTCTATGTCTATGTACTTGTTAGAAGAAAGTTGTGACAGCATATTGGTTTGACCTATGGCCTTATGTCCTCTCAAGTAGAAGGTCGTGGTTGTCACACCTTTGAATTTTTTAGATTTTGTGTGTGAAATTTTATTCGAAATTTACCATTACCTTTACCGTGAAGGAAAACATCACATTTAAAATTTCGGTTCTTTTATCTTTTCATTGTAGTGTCTACTCTTGTTTCTGATATCTGACAATCGTTCAAAAGTCAACTGGAAGAGATCCCTTTAAAGGATAAGTTCGCCTTTGTATATTTTATTATCTTGTTATCTGTTAATTTCATATGTTTTTATTTACAATAAAGAGTTAAAAGAAATACAATACAATACAATACATCGCGAGGAAACCTGTAATTTGCACTATCCCTGACGATTGATAACAACAATACTCCCCTCCCTTTGCTGGCAAATCCGTTTCGACCGTCCGTCTCATCTCCAAAACTACCAGGATCACATAACTTACAAGAAGTTACCGCTAAAACCGCTATAACTCTTCCAAGGGCTCAGAACGGACCCAAAGGAGGGATGTGTGAGCTGCCCGTTAAGAAATTGAAATATATCGTCTGTTATGAGTACAAGCATAAAACAGACGCTTTTCAGATCGTTGGGGAATCAATTTTGACGTTGTTTTAGTGATAATTAGTGTATCTGTGGCCAAATCAAAAATTTGAACAATTCTCTAAGGATATTATCAAATCACGCAGGAATCGCAGGATGTTAAAATAGGGAAATCATTTTATCATTTCCCTAGGAAAAAACAGTAATTGGAACAAAACCTCAACCGGTTTAGTGGAATGACAAAATCAGATAAAAGAGCAACTAGTTTTTTTCATTTCACTAGATTTGTTTAGCGATTTGATAAAACTCCTGTTAAGCTTTTTGTACCGCGCCATTTTGTTACATTTACGTTCATTACGTTCTAGTGACGTCATTCACCGCTTTATACGGCCGCTATATGACGGCACCGCTGATCCTAGGAAACTAAAGCTTTACACGTCAGTGAGTTAATAAATAATAGAAGCCGTGGTAGCCGATTGGTTTGACCTATGGCCTCTCAAGCAGAGGATAGTGGGTTCAAACCCCGGCTCGCACCTCTGAGTTTTTCGAAATTCATGTGCGGAATTACATTTGAAATTTACCACGAGCTTTACGGTGAATAAAAAACATCGTGAGGAAACCTGCACAAACCTGCGAAGCAATTCAACGTTGTGTGTCAATTTCCCAATCCGCCTGGGCCCGCGTGGGAAATACTGCCCAAGCCCTCTAATTCTGAGAGGAGGCCTGTGTCCTGCAGTGGGACTTAATAGGCTGAGTTAATACGAAGTCGCAAAGTCGATTCTTTGTATCATTTCGAGTCTAGTTCCAAGCTTGCTGCGTGAGTCTGAGCCATAGGTTATCACAGCACTTTTATTGTCCTGACATACACCCCCCCCCCCCCAGCGGTCATATGTAAAGTTTACACCAGCTGTTCGACTGGGTGGAACACGAGCAAAGATCCTCCTGATGGTAAGAGATCATCATGTTGCCAACATAGAGGCCTAAGATGGAATACCTCAAGTGCCAGTAATTTCACCGGCTGTCCTACTCTCCACGCCGCAACACAAGCAAGCACTTAGGATTAGCGAGCAAGATGGTGGTAGCAATCCGGGCGGACCTTGCACAAGGCCCTACCACCTGCAATACCCGTAATATCAATAGAAGCAAAAATGCCCATTCGCTTGCCACCTCAATTGACCCATTTACAGTGAAGAAAAAAACCCTAAGGCACTTGTCCCACCGCCGACGATGAGCGAGAAACGAGTAGAGCGAGTAACTAGAAACGAGTGGGCGAGCAGCGAGAAGCGAGTGTAGTTTTGTCGCTCGGCTGTAAGCGAGTGTTCGCGTGCGACGGGCGATTACTCGCTCCACTCGACTCGCTCGTGCGGGGCGGCCGCCAAGCTGACATCGCTGAGCGAGTATCTATAGCTCAGCGAGTTTTATAGCTCTTGTCGCTGCGACAAAAGATGTAAGAGCGAGTTCTCGCCGACAGTGTGAACAGCCAGCGATCAACTATTAATATATGTGTCTCTTTTACTCACACAGGATCTTATATCTTTTGTTCGTTTCTTGAGCGAGAAAATAGTCGATAGCCAATCGTTTCCTCGCTGGCGGTGAGACAAGTGCCTTATGCCATAAGCTAACTCACCTTACGTCCTCCGTAATCATGGTAATTTTAGCTAAGTACCAGGCGGTTATAGCACGCCAGGTGTTTTTGAATTAGTAATACTGGCGCGCAACGATCGATACCTGTGTGAAGTCGCCTTAACGACTATAAATAAGAGCTTGGCGCGTGTTGAGAACTTCTTCTTGGCTATGTTTTCCTGGCACAATCGATTGGTAATTATTGAAGTTAGTTACCTACTAATAAAGAAGTTTTTCATACCTCTCATTCAGAAAAGTAACTTTAACTCCCTGACGAGAGGGATCAAAGTGCAACTTTTCTGTTCAAGGCTTTTCTAAGTGTTTTTTTGGCAAATTTTTTTTTTTTAGTTGATAATTGTAAAACCACGCCATTTTCTATGCTGGTTGCTCTTTAATAACCTATATTTAGAACATATATTTATTTCAATTTTCGTCATACTCAGTGTGAAAAATTGTATGAATCTCTCGGGAGCAAAATAATTTTCATCTTGGGAGTTAACACTTGAATCCCTCATCACGCTCAGGATTCTATTGTAGAATCCTTCGCTACATTCTGGATTCAATGTGCCGCCCTCGCCGTACATACATCATTTTACTCCCTTGTATTGGAACACAAATAACTATGTCCTAAAATACCTAACCAACTTAGAAAAGTTGCAAAACCCCTTGTCATTGTAATTCCAAAGTTCAATATCTAAAAATGGCTGAACTGATTTTAATAAAACATCACTAAGAACCACCGAAAGAAATCTCGCTTTCACGGAAAAAAAATCGCATCGAACCCGATCCTTCCATTGGTGCACGCGCTTGCTGGCGCCCGCCACCACCACACACAATCAACTATGAAGAAGATCTTCCGAAAATTACGAAACTAGTCGAACCGTTCCTGAGTTATTATAATCATGGGTTGAACCGTTTAGTTTTATTCATTTAAAACTTATTATATTTCCCTAATTATATTTGACTAAAGTGGCAGTGGGCGGGGCACATTGCTCGCAGGACTGATGGCCGATGGGGTCAGAAGGTTCTCGAATGGCGTCCGCGGACCGGGAGACAAGCTGTCGGTAGGCCTCCAACAAGATGGAGCGACGACTTGGTTAAGATCGCGGGATCGCGGTGAATGCGGAAAGCACAAGACCGGTCTGAGTGGAGAGCCTTGGGGGAGGCCTATGTCCAGCAGTGGACGTCTTTCGGCTGACATGATGATGATGATGATATTTCCCTAATGATCTCACGAAGATGATCTAATAAAATTATCAGGAAAGGACTGGAAACTAAAAGCTAAAGAAAGAGATCTGGAGGAGGCCTTCACCCTTATTTATGAGGGGTTCTTGCATGCTTGCATGATTAGTTTTATTTTATATTTTAATTGAAATTTAAATGAAAGTTAGTAAAGTTAAAGTTATGTTACTTAGTAAATTTCAAACAGTTAATATAATAATTAACAATGTAACATCTGCACAACTGTATTCTGAGCAGATAAATTCTTTGAATCCTGAATTGTATTTGCTTTACAAGTTTTTATGCGGGCTCAAATAGCAACCTATTCTGAAATTTATACCAGCTCTTATCTTGTATTTCAGGTCCAAAATACCCAGTTAAAACATATTATGAATAATGATCACGTGTTCAACACAGCGACGACGACGCAGGAATATCAAACAGGCAATAAATGAGTTTAAAAAATGTGTAATTAAATGCTTGTTTGTTGTTATGATTAAAGGGTTACTCGAGGTTTTCATCGATTTTTGACAAGTTTTGAATCGTATCTCCTTCTTTTGCACTACAGATAGAATTATAAGTCAAACGGCTATCGGTTCTCCAATCTTTTATCTCCATTTTTGTCTACCGGATTTTGAAAAACATGAATGTGGGAATGAGGGTGGATTAATGTTTGAATGATTTGAAAACGAGCGACCGAATGACTGAAGACTTATTGTGGAGTGAATGAGACGAGCGAGTGCGTGAAAGGGATTTAAGAGTTGAGTTACGATCGGGTGAGCCTAGTTGCTGTATGTGTTTTCTGTTTTATTTTGCTATTTAACGTATTCCATTTAATTTTTTTAATAAACTTTTTTACTTCTTGTTTTAAAAGTTTGTTTCCTTCACACGATCCCACATGAATACTTAATTTTGTATGATTTTTTTTAAACATTGTCTGAAAAAACACTTATTTCGTATCTCTATTGACGTGAAAGATCTAAAATATACGAAATCTACATATTTGGGTTCGTCTTTGACGTCTCTAAAAACTGGTCGAGGGTTTTCATTTGAAACTAATTGACACAAAAGTTATGGCCAGAAAACAACTTTGATGCCAAATATCTCGAAAACAATGAACTTTGAAGTAAATAGGGGATACTATATTGCTTACAGCCGTTGTTGTTAATATACTAAGCTACAAAAATCATTAGAAAACTAAGGAATTCAGATCGAAGGTCATTGGGGCATGGGATAGTAACGTGGCAGGAACGGAATGTCAAGCGCATATTAATAAATGCTCGTCAAAAAAATTTTTATTATTTGACGGATGCTCGTTCAATAATTCGAAGCAAATCCGTCGTTTCGCTTGAACGCTCGGTAGAATGCTCACGCTTTTATTTATTTAACTTAAAAACAAATAATCATGCATTACATTTACCCCTGATTCAAAATGCATGGATCAAATTTATCTGACGGATAAATGTGATGCTGTCTCTGTTTGTTTTGTTCGAATAGACAGAGATGGCATCACATACCTACTCGCCAAACTGTAGTTTATTGGCGAGAAGCGATCTTTTTTTTTAACTTGTATAACTAACTACTAATTTTGTGAGTTTTTACCTATAATGTAACGTTGGCTAGAATTCTCATTATTACAAACAAATTATAATTTATCAGAACCTTTAGTCTCCCTGCTCTTGGTCTAACAGACCTCGTTGAGTTCAGTACGAACAAGGCTTAACTAAGTTACCAGCTTCTATACAAGTTAAGGGTTTCGATATCGATTAGGCAAAAGCTACACGGTACACAAAGTTCTAATTGCGAAGTTTGCAGAAGGGTACTTAACACGGGTACAGAGGGAAACAGCGAGTTCACTTAAAAACAAAACGCAGGCGTCCTAGACGCAGAGATGACTTACTTTAAACTCACTTTTTGTCTGTCCCTGACTGAATGCTCCTCTCATCCACTCAAAGGTTGACTTGTAGAGATCCCTTAAATGGTAAGTTCGCCTCTGTTTGTCAATTGTGTTTGTTTACTTATTTTGTACAATAAAGAGTTTATATACATACATGACTTTAGTGTACTTCGCGCTTTTTCCATGTTTTGTGTCATCAAGTTCTAAGGCTGATACTCGTACGTTGTTGGAACCATTTTGTTTTGAGTACAAGTTTTTTAATGTATGAATGCAGTTTTTTTTGTTAGGTACTAAAATCGATGACATTGTTCCAAAGAACTTAGTATGTATTATAATATCAGACTTTCCCATACTGCCCGATCTAAATGTTACATTCTGTATACCGTTAAAATGCTTAGTCAATATTGCAAATACGGTATAGGTGCTCAGCAGGTTTTGTATCCAGTGGCACATCTGTTTAGCTACTCTGGGTACGACCGAGGTGCTTGAACAATCCATATTAGTTTAAAATTTTAATTACTCCACAACGCTAACCGTAATAAAGTTTGGAATTGTTTACTGAGTGATACCGTATGCCTGATGGGTCTGATAACAGCGTATATGTAAAAATAATTGATAAATGAAATACTTACTACATTTCGCCCGCGGCACTGTCTGCGAAACATTCGTTTATGGCTATCCCGTGGGAATAATGCAATTTTCCGAGATAAAAACTGACCAATTGACCAACTTGATTTTAATTGTAATTTTAAAATATAGGGTAGGGTTAAGGAACTGAAGGGTGGCTGCATGTTTGTTGTGATGCTTTTTTTTCTTTCTCTCTTTTCATTTGCATGTTCTGAATCATTTAAATAAAAATACATTTTCGTTGGTGGTAGGCAGGTACAAAATTGTTAAAATTGTTATATTGAAAATGTATTCATTTTGCTTGGCACTGTTTGTTTCGTTTTGTATTGTACATTTATATTTGTTTTTTTAATAAGGTGATAATATTTGTTCTTGGCCCTCTGGGTTGTGGCAGAATATCAGTGTTTTGCTCCTATGAGCAATGTTGACCACTGAGCCATGACCCTTTTGCACTACTGCAGCGCACACAATCAATTGAAAATTGTTTACATTTAAGTTAGGACTGTTCTTTTTTTTTCTTATTTATGTAATTTTGATTGTGTGTGTTTGCAGTAACAAATAAACGTTTTATCTATCTATCTATCTATCTATCAATGTTCTTCCTAGGGTCGCAGTTAGTACATAATCTTAGCTCAGTTATAAAATCAAGTTCACGAGGACAATGCGTTATTTATGTATGTATACATACAAAGTTTAATGTAGCACAATATCAGTACAACAAAATCCATAGAATCGGTTTTTGCGGGTTGAAAAATAGTGGCATACCCGCATCTTTTTTTTTAATTCGATAAAACCGGATTTGTGACTCAGAGTACATTTTGTGACTATATAGGCTCTGGTGGTTCTCCCAGAGATGAGCGAGGATGTGTATGTATGTATGTAATGTAATTTTAGACGACCAGATGGCCTAGTGGTTAGAGAACCTGACTACGAAGCTTGAGGTCCCGGGTTCGATTCCCGTGTCGGGGCAGATATTTGTATGAAAAATACGAATGTTTGTTCTCGGGTCTTGGGTGTTTAATATGTATTTAAGTATGTATCTATCTATATAATTATATTTATCCGTTGCTTAGTACCCATAACACAAGCTTTGCTAAGCTTACTTTGGGACTAGGTCAATTGGTGTGAATTCTCCCGTGATATTTATTTATTTATGTAAACTCTTTATTGTACAAAATAAGTAACAAACACAATTGACAGACATTGAGATATATGTACAAAGGTGAACTTATCCCTTTAAGGGATCTCTACCAGTCAACCTTTGAGCGGATGAGAGGAGCATTCAGTGATGGACAGACAAAAAGTGAGTGACGTGTTACGAGGTATGTGTTCATGAACCAATAGAAACGCTTCATTTACCTCACCCCGCTTTCCTCAGCTGTTTCCATCAGAGATGTGATGTGTGAGAATAAGTTTTTTTTTATTCGACGTGATGGCAAACGAGCAAGTGGGTCTCCAGATGGTAAGAGATCACCACCGCCCATAAACATCTGCAACACCAGGGGTATTGCAGATGCGTTGCCAACCTAGAGGCCTAAGATGGGATACCTCAAGTGCCAGTAATTTCACCGGCTGTCTTACTCTCCACACCGAAACACAGCAGTGCAAGCACTGCTGCTTCACGGCGGGATTAGCGAGCAAGATGGTGGTAGCAATCCGGGCGGACCTCGCACAAGGTCCTACCACCTGCAAAAAAGTAAATGAAGTGTTTCTATTGGTTCATGAAAAACACATCTCGTACATCTTTGGAAACGCAGCCATAAGGCCTCTACCTACTCTACCGTATCATACCATGACTGTAATAGGAACGTGTCAGGATCGTAATGTCAAGCGCATATTAATAAATGCTCGTCAAAAACATTTTTCGCTTGAACGCTCGGTAGAATGCTCACTAAAACGCTTTTATTTATTTAATTAAAAAACAAATAATCATGCATTTCATTTACCCCTGTTTCAAAATGCATTGATAAAATTTATCTGACGGATAAATGTGATGCCGTCTCTGTTTGTTTTGTTCGAATAGACAGAGATGGCATCACATACCTACTCGCCATACTGTAGGTGCTATGCGACGGCGACGGTTGGTTAAGAAACGTGCTAGTTGCGCATAGTCTCATACTTTTTCATCTCTCCTGTTCGGAAAGTTTAATTTTCATGGGTAGATAGCCGGGTGAAAAATTGCGTTTTCATCTCTAGGGTGGAAAGTATTTTTTTAATTTTTCGATTAGCCACGGAGTCGAAGATAACTGTGTTACGTCAGTGACACTTTTTTTTCAGGTTTCGGCATGGCCATCTAGATGCACGTCGTGACCAAGGAGCTTATATACAACACGGAGGTTGATCGCCGAACATCCGTTTGAAACAAGAAATTTGATCTTTATTAGGTACGTCACGAACATATTCCATCTCTTCCTTTAGTTAGGTTAAGAAAGAGATATAAGGCATTCGTGAAATGTGAAAGAAAGAGATAAATAAGTAATAAAGGTCAAACTTCTTCGTTCGGCGTTCAACCTCCAGTTTTGTACATAAGCTCCTTGATCGTGACCAACTCGGTTTTTTTTAAAGTCGTCCGTGGCAAGTAGCCAGTCGAAAAGTTACCTTTGAAAGTTGGATAATTTATAAAAATAATTATAATGGATAATTTACTTAAAATTCAATTTATTATTATTCTCATTTTTTTGTAGTATTTTACTTTCCTCACAGTCGAAATGAAAAGTAGTGTCTAACTCGGGTGAAATTACCCATTTTCTCTCGAACAATTGGCGCTCTCACTTCGTTCGAGCGCCAGAAATTTCTCGGGTGAAATGGGTCACTTTCCACCCTTGGTTATCAATCTACTATTCAATACACAGAATACGGTCATGGTATGGTACGATGTAGTGGGCAGAGACCTTTAGTCCTTAAATGGCAGTACTTATATTTAATTCCGAGCAATGACAGGCACGTCTACCTACATGAACATGACGCTACGCGATCCTTGGGGAGGCATCACGTGCCATAGTTATGGCGCATCGGGCTTTAAATTGCCGAAGTAACCCTGAAAAGCTTGCCTTAGGAATCCAAAAGCTTAATGGTAACTTGACCTGAAATTTCCAGCAGTTGAATTGCGGAGTTACTAAGTTCCCAAAAATTATCTTGTGGTCTTCATCGACGTTGCTAAAAACAACTGTAACTTTACATGTCTTTAAACCCAGCGGTTGGGATTTCGGCATTTTATTCTGATCCTATTGTAATAAATATCGGGATAAAATGTATTCTAGATATGCTATTCCAAAGATTCAGTTGTCGAAAATATTTTTTTTGACACAATTCTTTTAGCCGTGTTAGCGTGAAAAATACAAACACACACACACACACATATATATATACACACACACCCGCGCACTCACACAAAATTGGCCCTTGAAATAAATGTCCATAAAGTTCACTCAGTAAGAGTTTTTTTAAAGTAGTGACAATTTGTAGAGAAATTTTTAAAACGAAACTTTTTATAGCACAAGTTAAAATATAATCTATCCCACTCATAATATAAATGCGAAATTTTGTAAGTCTGTTTGTTTGTTTGTATGATTGTTTGTTTATTTGTTACCTCTTCACGTCTATACACACACACACACACACACACACACACACACGTAATTCAGTATACAGATACTTTGAAGCTCCGGGAAGGACATAAATATTTGGAGTAAGTGATCGCCTATGCGGATCGGATTCATTTCCTTTGTCTATTCCGTTGAATAGCCTCAACCTAAGTCTTACGTCCCGCGTTTCAAACGTATCAGTGGAACTAGGGCGGTGTGACGGGTACATTCTATGTGTTCTATTCAACTGTGAAACTGTGAAGTAATAGACTTCAAGATTGAGCTTGACGCTTCCGTGCTATAGAACAAATAGGAGGTACATCTATTGAATAATGTTTTTCCAACGTATTATACTGTATTGTCATTCCAGACTTTATGCTCTTTATGTACAAACTATCTTTTGCCCGCGGATTCGAACGCGTGGAATTCGGTTATCGCGCTGTTCCCCTTGGGAACTGTGCATTTTTCCGGGATAAAAAGTAGCCTTTGTCACTTCTCTGGCCCATAAACTATCTACATGCCAAAAATCACGTCAATCCGTCGCTCCATTTTGCCGTGAAAGACGGACAAACATACAAACACACGAACACACACACTTTCGCATTTATAATATTAGTATGGATGTCATCCAAATCCGTCGAGCCGTTTTGGTGTAGTAGTTTTATGTGTACTCACTAGTATTAATTGATACTGTCACGGATAACTCACGTCTTAAATCGAGTTTAGCTCGACATGTTTCGGGCTAATCCGTAGCCCTTCTTAGGAGCAACGCGACTTGGCGGCTGCGTGAGCTGAGTGAGTCTCACGGCAGTTTCATGTTCAAAATACTCACAAGCTTTAGCATTAGGTGGTAGGACCTTGCACTGTTGTGTTTGGCGTGGAAAGTAAGACAACCGGTGTAATTACTGGCACTTGAGGTATCCCATCTTAAGCCTCTAGGTTGGCAACGCGTCTACAATACCCCTGGTGTTGCAGATGTTTATGGGCGGCGGTGATCTTCTTACCATCAGGAAACTCACTTGCTCGTTTGCCATCCAGTCGAATAAAAAAATATATAATATTCATAGATTATATTTCTTAAAACCGCGTAACTCTATCCTGATCGAATCTATGTAATGTATTCCCATAAAACTTTTATTGCATGCTAAATTTGATTATAAATGAATTTTGAATTACATTTGAAATTTACCACGAGCTTTGCGGTGAAGGAAAACATCGTGAGGAAACCTGCACAAACCTGCGAAGCGATTCAATGGTGCGTGCAAAGTTCCCAATCCGCACTGGGCCCGCGTGGGAACTATGGCCCAAGCCCTCTTGTTCTGAGAGGAGGCCTGTGCCCAGCAGTGGGACGTATATAGGCTGGGATGATGATGAAATTTGATCCAGTTTTGAATATCAAATACCAGGAGAGCAGAGCCCGTGTGAGGTGGAGTGGAAGTAATAACGTGCCTTCCGTGCCTGGCTAAAAGCCTTTAACTGATCTAGGTCCAACGTCGTTCGTGCAGGTTTGTACTTGTATGTTAGCACTTTCCTGTACACCATTAAGAATAATTAAACTGACTTCAAAAAAATCAAAGTAAGTTCAAAAATTGGCTAAGTGCGAGTCGTCGAGTCACCGATGGTTTCGGTACCTCAGAAATAAAACACAAAGACAAACTACAAAGTTTTTTTTCCCTAAGACCGATTAACACTTGGTCAGTTTTATTATTTGTTAATTTGCAGTATACAGGATGTCTCTGACCTCTGACCATTTTTTTTACATGATGTCAGTGATGGCAAATATGGGAAAATTTGAGTACTTACACTGATTTGTGATTATTGACTACTTTTAATAATTGTATCGGTTTCACTGTTTTATTGTGTTTTTTTTAATGTATGATGACCAGATGGTCTCAAAGGAAGACCAGCGCCGTTCGCAAGACCGGCAGATTGCTGATTTGGGACCATTTTGTGACATGAATAACTTATTATATTTTTTCTCTTTTTATTTTTTTTATCCATTGTAGGTTTGTCACGAATAAATATTTTCTTTCTTTCTTTTATAAAAAAAATCGAATACGTTTAAACGAGCAATTCTTGTATACATTTAATCAGAATCTCGGAAACGGCTCCAACGATTTCGATGAAATTTGGTATGTGGGAGTTTTTGGGGATGACAAATCGATCTAGCTTGGTCTTATTTCTGGGAAAACGCTTATTATCGAGTTTAAGCCCAAGCAAAGCTCGGTCGCCCAGGTACTAACTATTATTCTATCAAAAACCGAGCTACCTTTTTTCTGAACACGTCTCACAAAAAATTTCTTAAACCCTTATTTGTTGGTTGTTTTTGTAACCAGTCGTACACAATATTACGTACCTACTAAGGTATGACACTGTATCTTACGAGTATTACGAATCTCTACGCGGAACCATAATGCCCTGGTACATAGGATAAGTCATTTTCACCCCAGAAACCTTTAATGCAAACCTATTAACGACACCTTGCCGAAGCTAAACTCTACTTAAGTAATTCTGCGTTTAGCTACAATCAGTCAGTACCCTTAGTGTAATTTTTCGGTTACAAAATACGTCTCGATCGCGTTCGCTTTAAAATCTCAATTTGTATGGAAACACGAACATCGCAAACGTTGTTAGTGTTTCTATACAAATTGAGATTTTAACGCGAACGCGATCGAGACGTATTTTGTAACCGAAAACTTACACTAAGGGTACAGGAAACGTGGAGTTAATCCAAAGTTTATTTAAGGGGGCACCAAGCTTCTAGCGCTTATCAACGTGGATATGGGAGAGGGAGAAGGGAGATAGGAGGGAAATGCTGCGGTTCAAGATAGGTTGACCAGAACACGCGCATTTTTAGGTAGGTATTTTCTTTCCCAACGGGGCAGGCAGAGACTAAATACATATTATGGACATAGGCCTCTCCCATAGATCTCCAGTTGCCTCGGTTGGAAGCGGCTTGCATCCACCGTGAACCCGCGACTTTCACCAGTTCAGACGTTTGCTATGAAATCTGCAATTATTTTGTTCCTGTGTCACAAAAGGCGTGACCAACCCCCCTCCCCCCTCCTAAATGTCTGACGTTATTTATGGATGACCCCAAGGGATTATATGTGAATGCAATAAATGCACTAGAAGCTCGGCGCGCTCTTAACTCTATTCAAGTAATTCTCCGTTCTATAGCTACAATCCTTGGGAAACGCGAAATCCTAAGGTTATTAAAGCTTAAAATCTCTTAGTAAAGAGAATGTCACGCGCAGCGCCAATTTAAAATTTAATCGGAAGGAAACGGATTAAATTAAATGGCAGTCTCAAAAAAGGGAAAACTAATTTTATTAAATTTAAATTCAACCATGTTATCGGACTCTTGAGCGTTCTCCATCCGGGGCTTACGGGGTACTTACAAAGATTTGGGGTGACATAACGGCTTAAGGATATAACATGTAGTAGAAATAGCAACACAGAGCCAATTAGAGGATCCCACAGATAGTAGTTATAGTTTACATGTTTAAGCTCAACAAGGTGACTTGAACAGTTTAAACATTTTCGAACAGTTAAACCTCAACAAATCAGGCCGATTTGATTTCATTTAAGAGTGCGTTTACGAAAACAACGACCAAGTTGCGAATCGGACACTAGCGATCCAGAAGTTCCGTAAAAAATTGTAGGGTGTATTTAGGAATAATTTATGCTATAATAGCAATTGGATTACTAGGATTTGTAGTTTGAGCTCATCATATATTTACAGTAAGTAAATATATGATGAGCTCAAACTACACTGCAGCGCACACAAGCAATATGAAATGTTTACTTTTAAGTCTGGACTGATGTTTTGTATCCTTGTATCTAATCTTGATTGTGTGTGTTTGCAGTACCAAATAAACGTTTTTATCAATCTATCTATCTAAGGTATAGATATTGATACTCGAGCTTATTTTACATCAGCAACTATAATTATTGCTGTACCAACAGGTATTAAAATTTTTAGTTGATTAGCAACTCTACATGGAACACAAATTAATTATAGACCTTCTATACTTTGAAGATTAGGATTTGTATTTTTATTTACAGTAGGAGGTTTAACAGGAGTAATTTTAGCTAATTCTTCTATTGATGTAACACTTCATGATACTTATTACGTAGTTGCTCATTTGTCGACCGTATGGCCAAGTGGTTAGAGAACCTGACTACGAAGCTTAAGTCCCGGGTTCGAATCCCGGCCGGGGCAGATATTTGTATGAATAATATTAGATGCTTAATATGTATTTAAGTATGTATTTATCTATATAAGTATGTTTATCCGTTGCCTAGTGTCCATAGTACAAGCTTTGCTTAGTTTGGGACTAGGTCAATTGGTGTCAAGTGTCCCAGATATTTATTATTTATTTCCATTATGTTCTTTCTATAGGAGCTGTATTTGCAATTATAGGAGGTTTTGTACATTGATTTATTACGCTATAAACGACCGTATCTAGAAACATCCAGTGTATGCAGAGCTCTACTTTTTAGCCAAATGTACCTAGGTGCTACGGGGTGATCTTACACAGGTTAGATGGGAACCCCTAATTTTATTTGATTATTTGTTGTCGTAGTGGCAAGAGAAATACACATCCCACTAATATTCTAAATGCAAAAGTTACTAAGTCGGTTTGTTTGTTACCTTTTCGGGTCTAAACCGCTGAATCGATTTAGATTAAATTCAGTAGAGTCATGTGGGGTAAACGTACGCAGTATTTTGTATTATGGGATTGCGTACACTTATCCACTGCGTACTTTTACCCCACATGACTCTAAACAGATAGTTTGAGTCCCGGGGAAAAACATAGGATAGTTTTTATCCCAGTAAACTGCATAGTTCCCGCGGGATACTGATAAATGAAAGCGGACGGAGTCGCGGTTAACAGCTAGTTGTTTCTAAATTAATATAAATATACTTACTGTCGTTCAGTACAAAATGGAAATCGTCTATTTGAATGGGCTATTTTGAATTCGGGTCAAAGTTACTACCGTCCGAAATGAATTTAATCAAAATTTAATTGTGCTGAAAAACATTTACTACCGCATTCATTATCGTTGTAAATTAATTAAGCCGGAATGGAATTTTGTCTATTATAAATTAATAGCAAAATTACATACGCAATAAGTGAATGTGGTCAGAACAAGACCAAAACATAAATTAACTTGGCTTAAAACGAATGGGAGACGTTTAAAGACTGGGATGATGATGATGAAAACCGGCCAAGAGCGTGTCGGACACGCCCGAAATAGGGTTTCGTATTCATTACGAAAATAATAACCGGTTTAGATTTGACGCTCAATAATAAAATTTGCACTTTAAAGTTTTTTTGCAAACGAATACCAACCCACCGATTTAGATTTTAATGGTTTTAAAAGACCTAAACGATACCCCACACTACAGATTTTAATCAAAACTTACGCTCTTTAAAATATGAATTCTTACTGTGCCATTTTGTCGGCATAGTTAGTGTAAAATAACAGCTTTCTAGCATTAATAGTCACTGAGCAAAGCCGCGGACGGCCAGACAGACATGTCGAAACTATAAGGGTTCCGTTTTTGCCATTTTGGCTACGGAACCCTAAAAAACGAATGGCCTATGCCAAATTCGTTAATTTTACACTGACATTTTACATTTTTGACGACATTCAGGATGTACAGTTTCCCTTGTTAATGTATTTCATATTTCCGTGGGGCCTTAGCGTTCTAAGTCTCTTCAAAGACTTATGAAAGAGACTCAGAGATATCACAGGAGACCGAAGAGCTGGCAGCTACCTCACTCAACGCATCTGTCTTACAATCCAGCCAGTAAATGCTGCCAGCATCTTCTTCTTCTTTAACTTAAGGGTTATACTCTTATCGGTGGAGTACCTATCTTCCACACATCCCTCCCTTGAGCCATCCTCTTGACCTCTTGATACGACGCGACGCCGACTTTCTCCCTTATCTGATCGATGTAGCTGCGCCTAGGTTGACCTCTTCCTCTCTTCCCCTCGATCTTCCCTTCTTAACATACCGGGCCATTTTTAGAATTATTGTAGTTTTAGTTTATTTATTGTAATCTCCTGAGTCCTCGCGTACTTTATAAAGGATTAAAACTAAGAATAACGGCCGAATGTACTTTATAAAATACAAATTGTTCATTGAATAAAGAATTCTAAGAATTTTGAAATAATATCCAAATAACAAAGCAGGTCAACCACGTCTAGGTCTTAAGCACTAAGTTTGTTAAAAATGTCAGGACTCAGGAGGGTAATCTACGTTTCATATTATTCTTTGAAATATATTTGTAACGTTTCAGGCGTGATGTTTGTGTGTGTATGTGTGTGTTTCAGGTGGTCGGGATAACATCTAAAAATTGCAACCGCTTGGTAATTTACATACAACGTTAATGAAATCTACGATGTGATTTCCGGGGATTCCCATGGGAATTTTGTAAGATCCCGGAATTTCATATCGACTGCCGGGATATAATGGATTACGCGTGCGAAGCCTCGGGTAAAATCTGGATTAAAATAGAACAGAATAGTGTTTTAAAGCTGACCTATTTCTAAAGAGTATAGGACTCTGCGTAGATATAGGTACACTGCCAGGCCATTTTGTGGCGGCTTTTTGTCGACAACTCTTTTGTTTTCCCTTACCAATTAGTCTCCCGAACAACCGAATATGAGGGTGAAATACGAGCAATGCGTTGCTTTGATAAAGTTCTATACAAGGCGTTAATTATTATACTAACTAGAAACTTTGGACACCAAAACTGCCTTTTTAACTTTAATTATTTTACTCACGAGTCCGTCTGTTCGTCAGTGACAAAGATTTAGCAGCCAAATGGTTGAGGCTACAGTTTCAAATTCAGTGTCGGTAAGCGTCTTATTGACCGAAAGCCATACCAACAGTCAAAAAATATGTTTAATTGTTTTTGTAAATCTACGGCAAAAGCTGGCGGGAGAAAAAAAAGGACCTACCTACCCATCAATTGAAGCATCGTTTTTTTTATTCGACTGGATGACAAACGAGCAAGTGGGTCTCCTGATGGTAAGATATCACCATCGCCCATAAACATCGGCAGGGTATTGCCAACCTAGAGGCCTAAGATGGGGTACCTCAAGTGGCAGTAATTTCACCGGCTGTCTTACTCTCCACGCCGAAACACAACAGTGCAAGCACTGCTGCTTCGCGGCAGTATTAGCGAGCAAGATGGTGGTAGCAATCCGGGCGGACCTTGCACAAGGTCCTATCATCGTTTCTTATAACTCGTTGAGTAGATTTACATACGAGGAAACAATATATTTTTTGTTTTTAAAAATATAGGAAATAAAGGAATGAGGAGCCACCAAAATAATCCTTTTTTATAAAATCCTTTAAATAAAAAACTACGCCCGTTCCAAGAGCATAGTCAGTCGTAAACGTAGTCATAAAAAGACTAGGGCCCCAGTAATATAGTAACGATGTCTTTCTCCTGTTTTTATTGCTCTCCTTTTCGTGAACATTAGGACGCAGTAAACGTAAAATTCTGACGATTACCGCGGTTTGCTTTGCTGGGATAGTGCAATGTTTTTAGGGGTACATAACCGTATTGAACCGTGGTTAATGGTTTGAACCCATGGTCTTTCAACAGACGATCGTTAGTTTAAACTCGGTTTAATCTCTGAGCCCCGTACCCGTACCCGCTGTACCCGTGTGGTGTCGGGTTAGAATTACACCTCTCCATTTCTTCCATGGATGTCGTAAGAGGCGACTGAGGATATATGTTAAGGTATACCGTAGGCGACAGGCTAGCAACCTGTCCCTATTGTACCGTTTTTGTCAAACTTAAAACCTAGAATTGCTAAAAGTGGCTCCGAAGCGGTAACGCTTCGTGTGCTCTGCCGACCCCATTTGGGAATACAGGCGTGATGTTGTGTGTGTTAATCTCTGAGCCTTATGGTGAAAGAAAACATTTTGAGAAAACCGCACAATAAACAAATTCTTCGTCGACGAACGGCAAGAGCTAGTTGTACGGTCAAGGACTGTAATTCATGAGCCACCATGGAAACGTTTCACAGTAAACGTCATAGTGACATCGCATTAATTAACAAGGAAAATCGTAATGACTTTTCCTTTGAAAAGGTTCCATAGTGGCTTATGAATTAAAGTCCTTGACCGTACATACAATTTTCTTTTAATGCGAAAAGGACTTATGTGCTATTAGTCGTCGTTAGATTATAGTAGCATTATAGTTTAAATTAACGAAAGATAGGCAATTTAAACACGGATCGGGTATGACACAAAATCATTGAAATAATTGAAATTTTCTATGTGCTCTCCTTGAAAAAACTAAATTTTGATTTGTGGCCCTTTTGTTTAAAAGCAGCGACATTTTTACTATTTGTTATTACAGTTCTCCTGTTACTGACAGAACAAATAGGTACACAGAGATGTACAGTGCAGTGTCATTAATGGAACTTCATTTGATATTGTTCGGTTCATCATCATCATCATGTCAGCCGAAAGACGTCCACTGCTGGACATAGGCCTCCCCCAAGGCTCTCCACTCAGACCGGTCTTGTGCTTTCCGCATCCACCGCGATCCCGCGATCTTAACCAAGTCGTCGCTCCATCTTGTTGGAGGCCTACCGACAGCTCGTCTCCCGGTCCGCGGACGCCATTCGAGAACCTTCGGTTCATTGTTCGGTTACGGAAATATAAAAATAGAATAAGGTTTTTGGATCGATCTTTATAATGACCAGTAACAATGCGTGGCGTTTGTACCTATTGTGGTGGCGTGTGATGGCGTGGTGCGTTTAAGTCATCCTGCTTAAAAAACATCTAGCTTCTGAGATAATTTGCTTTTTGAAGATCTTGCTTTTCAGACATTCAACATCGCCGCTACTTTTAAACAAGCTTGTAGGTACCTACCTGAAAATTGATAATTTTTCTAAGTGATGTTGAGTGTGTTAGTAGTGATTTGAGATACCTATGAAATTTTTTCAAGTGACGATATAGGTCATGCATGTTGTTTTGTAGGAATTGTAGGCAACTCGTGTAGGATCCGATTTGTGCTTGACCGGTTTTTGTGCCAAGCTCGCGATGAGGACGCTTTTTACTGGCTTTAGAATTTGGCCGCTCGAATTACACTGTGACTTGCTAATCTGTCACAGACTACCCTTTTCAGTGTCGACTTTTATTATTTTTACAACATTTCAGTATAGAGCGGAGCGAAGAGGAGACTTCTAGGGATCGACCAACGACCTACATTAATCTTACTTACTGATGTTGCTAAAAACTCGGAGAAATATGAGACAAATAATGAAAGACTAATCAGGCAAGGTACGCGCAGAAAGGATTTGACTAGATCGATTGTCCCCAACCTCAAAGTAGTCATAGCTCGAGAAATCAAACTTTTAAATTGTACAATAGCTTACCTAAGGACTTGAAGTCTAGTCGTGTGTTTTAGCGTGATAAGTCCCATTTGTGTTATTTTGACTATGAGTGAAAATCAAGAAAGTTTAAAACATTATATTTAAAGTATTCATTTTAAATTTTAAAGGAAATTTGAATGTAAGTATTTTTGTTATGAGGACTCTTATAAAAGAACTAATCTTATTTTAATTGATGTTTTTATTTCGTACCTTGACTTGGCTGGTTTTTAGGGTTCCGGAGCCAAAATGGCAAAAACGGAACCCTTATAGTTTCGCCATGTCTGTCTGTCTGTCTGTCTGTCCGTCTGCGGCTTTGCTCAGGGACTATCAATGCTAGATAGCTGTAATTTTGCACGGATATATAAGTAAACTATGCCGACAAAATGGTACATTAAAAAGAGTTGTGACAAACAATACATAATGTCATATATCATAATATGACAAACATAACATTATGACTTCAACAATTATGCGAGCCGATAATATGAACCCATGTACCCGTAGCAAATCTCCTAGATTTATAATATTAGCTGACTATTTAGAATCTAGAATATATTACCAGTATCCCTAACTTGAACATAAGACACTTAAATTAATTTAGCCAAGTTTGCGACCTTGAATTGAGCTAGCGACCTACCCGATAGAAGGTACTTCGGGAGAGTGGGAAACTTTGGGAGAGTGGAAAACTGCGGGAGAATCCGTGTCAAATTCCACAGATGTACCAGGACAGCATAATAAAGCCCTCGAGGGTAAAAACATTCGGAGATTTTTCGGGTAATCTCGTAAATTATGCCCGTTGGAATTTGTGAGTGACAAATGGAATTTAAGAAACTTTCCAGGCAGGACACGTAGGTGGCGTATGATATTAAGGGGCTGTTTCAACATCCATTGATTAGTGTTAACTGGCAGTTAGGTGTGATGCCGTCTCTATTTGTTTTGTTCGAATAGACGGAGACGGCATCACATTTAACCGTCGGTTAACGCTAATCAATGGATGGTGAAACAGCCCCTAAGTATATGTAATAAAAATTGTGTTTAATTGCTTATAATTATAGAATAACCTAACCAACAAAAAGTTGGAAAACCCCCGACTGTCACTTCAAAGTTCAATATCTCAAAAACGGCTGAACGATTTTGTTTTTTTATTTGATAGCAGGTTTTCTAGCAATGGTTCTTAGACATGTTTGATCAAAATCGTTCAGCCGTTTTTGAGATATTGAACTTTGAAGTGACAGTCGGGGGTTTTCCAACTTTTTGTTGGTTAGGTTATGCTATAATATAAGCATTTAAATACAACTTTTATTACATATACTATTACATATACTTAGGGGCTGTTTCACCATCCATTGATTAGCGTTAACCGACGGTTAAATGTGATGCCGTCTCCGTCTATTCGAACAAATCAAATAGAGACGGCATCACACCTAACCGTCAGTTAACACTAATCAATGGATGGTGAAACACCCCCTAAATGTTAAATACCTACCGTTATCAATGTTCCCCATCTTAGGCATCTGACGTCGCCTGTCACGCTACAAACATCAAACATGCTTCTTCGAATAAACTTTAAAATATAATAAAATTAAAAAAAAACTAATTATTTTGCTAATTGCTCGTGTAGGCCACACCCGGTATAATTTTTGGGAAATTCCACGGAAAATTTTACAGAATCCCGGAATTTAAATTAGACTGTTTGGCTTTTTATTAGATTTAAATACACGTACAAGGCAGAACATGAAGACTAGTATTGTGATATTTATTCAGAAAAAGATCCAAGTACCGCAGTTTTAATACAATCTATTGAATTTGCATATTTATGAAAATGTTTTTTTTTTTCTAAAGACAGAAAAGTCCTCGTGAAGATGAATAAAGTTCTGTATACAAATCACTTACTAACGAAATTAATGGCAGTATTATAGTTTTGCTGCGAAGAATTACCGCAATTTCCTCAATTTAAAGGCAAAAACAGATTTACCCAATAGGTACATTAACATAAACCATAAGCGGCTGCAATATCGTAAGGGAAAATGTATGTAAGAAAGAAAACGGAAGAAAGGAAAATTGTATGCTTCATTATTCTTTTGATGTTCGTCGCAAAATTGTCGCGAGACATTCTCGATATTTCCTCCGAAGGCGAGAGAGCTACCAGGCTTTCAAAAGGGCTATAGAGTTAAGCCGAAGTGTTGGCCTATTCAGTTTTCCAACTTGACTCAGAAGAGGTTGATCTTGTATGTTATGGTGCCTAGTACGAGATGTGCTGGTTTAGCGTATACCTAAAGACCAAGAATTTATCGAGTTTAGGGCTTGATGGCTTGATCCACTAATTGATTTATTTTATGTGACAGATATCTGTGATGGCATATTTTCCTGAATAAATAAAGACGGCATCACATGTCTGTCACATAAAATTTATCAATGAGTGATGGTAACGAATGAGTTCACTCTCCGTCTGCTGTTGTGTTTAATACGCTTGATTTTTTTTAGATTTTACACACATAAAATTCTCAAAAAAATTACCAATGAAACGGATACAAATTCAAATTTGTCACGAAGACATTATTATCTAAGGCGTATCATAAACTTAATGATTATATCATGGAAATAATTCCGATCCGCATTGGCGATCCCTTACTTTAAATAATGAATCTACTGTGTTATAAATGTAGTTGTGTTAAATACTTGTAATCTGATGAAAAATATTTATATCGTTGAGTTTCTTGCCGGATTCTTCTCAACAGTTTTTCCGAACCAGTGCGGTAGGCATTTTTTTTACATTCATGTGCTTGTTATACCTAGTCTAAATTAATAACAGTAGATTGATACCGAGGGTGGAAAGTGACCCAATTCACCTGAGCTATTTCTGGCGCTCGAACAAAGTGAGCGCGCCAATAGTTCGAGGGGAAATGGGTAATTTCACCCGAGTTAGACACTCTACTTTTCATTTCGACTGTGAGGAAAGTAAAATAGTACAAAAAATGAGAATATCATGAAATTGAATTTCAGTATTCAGTACATTGAATTTACTTATATCCAACCAACATACCTTTTCGACCTGGCCACTTGCCACGGCCGAGTCTAAAAAAAAAATCGAGTTGGTCACGACCAAGGAGTTTATATACCTACGAAACTGGAGGTTGAACGCCGAACGAAGAAGTTTGACCTTATTATTTTATTAAATTTATTTATTTATGTTCGTGACGTAATAAAGATCAAAATTCTTATTAAATATATTGACCCGGATAACTCACGTCTTAAATCGAGTTTAGCTCGACATGTTTCGGGCTAATCCGTAGCCCTTCGTCTTCGGAGCAACGCGTGTAAAGTAAAATACCGTGGTAAGGTAAAAAAATCTGTAAAACGAAATATGAGAGGTAATGGTGGATGAACAAAGACAGCGCGAATCGACGTCAACAGTCTTGCTTGCGATTGGCTCATTAGTTATTTAACAATCGCAACTGTGACGCAAATGTCAAAGTATTAGTTTTTTTTAGCATTAGAAAAAGAATAAACAATCTTGACGAGTCTTTTCTTGAGAAATGTTATTATTCCGTTCGGGAGTTTCTCGACGACGATTGTAAGTGATATTTATTAATTATAATGTATAATTTGCATCAAAAATTAATTGTATGAAATTTTTGACATAATAATGATAATTACATAATTTAAATAATCAATTAATGAATAATGATAATTATTAATGTACCCGCAATGAAATATTAATTGGTTAGAAAATTTAATTTCTTATAAAAATATTGCTTGCCTAATGTAGGTAGAACATAAGCACATCCTGATTCGCGAAGAACGGTATAATTTGTATCACTGTGTTCTGGCAATAAATGACTTTGACTACTTTTATTGAAATACGTTTATTAAAAACAGTAATTATTACTTATGATACCAAATAATGTAATGATTAATATAATTGCTAATTGTTACATATTTGCTTTGACTTAATTTATCAAAAGTGTTTTTCAATAAAAAGACACTTCAAGATCGCTTACCTTCTTTCGAATGCTAAAAAAAACATTGAACAGAAGCTCAGTTGACAGTCGCGAGGTGTATTTTTCCCCCGTAGCCGCCATTAATCGTGATAAAATTGCTCGGTAAACAACTCGCCTTAATTGAGCTTGTACATACATCAATTAGATTGGGCCACTTAATTGCGCATTTGGACATTTAGGGTCCTAGATGTACATACGTACAGTAGAATAATATGTTAATAGACTGCATGAATAATTAAAGTATACTTCGTAGTAGTTATACTGTTTATTGAATCGTTTGTTACTTTGATGAAATCCTATATTATCTCATGTATGAAGATGTTAGAATGTTCAGATGATTGGAATTTTGAATTTTTGGATATTAGGTTGTTTAAGTATGATTTAAGAACATAAAATAGGTCTTTATCACGAAAAAACTTTATCACGAATAGACTTTATCACGAAAAGACCATATCACGAAAACTATTTCACGAAAACTTTTTCACGAACGACTTTATCACGAAAACTTAATCACGAATAGACTAGAATGCTTGAATGTTATTGCGAACTTCCGTGTAGCAAACTTAATCAAACTTTTTTATTGTCAAGTAAGATGATCAGTCTACATAAGTATAACTGACCTAAATAAAATGAACGAGAAATCTATGAGAAAGGCTTCAAACCCAAACGTGAAAGTTTATACGGATGTTTGTTACTTTTCAAGCAAAAACTACTGAATGGATTTTAATGAAACTTTACAATAATATAGCTCATACGTACATCAGAATAACACATAAGCTACTTTTTAGGGTTCCGTACCCAAAGGATGCCAACGGAACCCTGTTACTGAGACTGCGTTGTCTGTCTGTCCGTCCATCTGTAACAGGGCTCTATCTCTTGAGCCGTAATAAATAGGCACTTGAAATTTTTAGAGAATATGTCTTACTATCGTCACTATAACAACACATACTATACCACATACACCACACCATGCTACTATACAATACTATATCATTTAATAATATGTAAATCTGTTTAAAAAAATATATACCTCGTTGAGTTTCTTGCCGGATTCTTCTCAGCAGAGGTTTTTCCGAACCGGTGGTAGCTTTTTTTTGACATTCATAAGTGCTTGTTATAGCCTAAATTGAATAAAGATATTTTGACTTTGACTTTGACTTTGACTAAAAACAGAATAAAATATTTTTTAAGGGGGGCTCCCATACAGCAAACCTGATTTTTTTGTAGTTTTTTGCTCGATACTTATAACGGCAACAAGTACACGCTGAAATAACACAGAATATTTAGTTGTATAATCACTTTAATAATAAATAATTTAATTAAAATAAAATAAATATTAATGGGGGCTCCATACAACAAACTTTTTTTTTTAATGTCTAATGATAAGAAACCTTCGTGCGCGAGTCCAACTCGCACTTGGTCGCTTTTATGTACTTATCGAGAGAAATTCTTAAAATCTCATCTTTGGGTTCAGTTGGGTCATGGAATTTGGCACAGTTTAAAATGTAACATAATGAAAACACGATGTAGTAGCTTTCAACTACCGGATCTATTAGGTTTACGTGTGCGAGCCGGGAGTAAACACTAGTAACAAAAAGTGAAAATTCTAAATCAAACTTGGTCACTTATACAGTGAAAGAAACTGAATCGCGTATCAGCTAGGCTACTACGAAACTCGAAACTCGAAGTCGTGTCGTGCGGTCCCTCTGACACTTATACTATTTAATACGAGAGCGAGAGGGACGGTACGATACGAAGTTCAGAGTTTCGTAGTAGCCCTGCAGACTGATACCATTGTGTTACTAATATCATATTGACATTCCATACATCTTGCAGAGAAATTATAGCGAAATTGATTATGAAAAGTTCTCACGCGTCTCAATTTCCTCGATGGAGTAGCTTTAATCTATTAACCCTTTAATGCACAGCGTTGTTTTAAAACAACATCAAAAGTAAAAAATCCTGTGGCTATACTGTTAATTAAAGTGGCAAATAGATTTGACTTTGTTAATCCTATATTCTTTGAGATTTACGAACCATCAAGGTTATTGCTCCTGCGCACCGAATTTGTCAGTTAGCGGCAAGATGGCGCCGACACGACGCGCAACCTCAGGAGCAGGGTAAGAATAAATCATTTAAAAATATTTTCTCTGTATTATTGTGTGTTCCACTAACTAAAATACATTTATGAATGTCTAACCTATGTTTTACAATGATTACTTTTGCATTTTGCACTAATACTGAGACGCTAACACGCTGCAAACATCGATGTTGTTTTAAAACGACATTGCGAAGCACTGAGAAATTCACTTGCACGCGCTTATGTGGTTTTAAAACCACAGTGTGCATTCACCAATCACTATGATAGGCTAACTTATATTTTTTTATCTGACTGATTTTTGATACTGTGTGTATTAAAAGGGCACTTTACTAACGAAATTATAATACTATTTTGTTTGTTTTTTTTTCTTCTTCATGGTTTTGGTATTGGGTTGTGTTTTGCATGTTTTTTTCTGTTTGCTTGCTTCAGGGAAGGGTAAAATGGGAACGCATTTCAAAAATAATGGCTCTTGTGCCACCAGAAAATGCAGTTTCGTCGGATAGCAGTAGCTCTTCGGATGAAGAAGTTGACATTCCACTACACACATCAACTCAAATACCTCCTATCATACAAGACGATTCAGATGCAAGCTCCGAACCACATTCCATACCGTCATCCTTAGAGAGATTTAACTTATTAGATAGTTCAGACGAAGAGCATGATCAGCCCCAAGCCTCAAGCTGCAACATTTCGAATATCCAGTGCATTCCTGCGACCCCCGTCATCACGCAATTGCTTCAAGATTCCAACCCTCTAACACCATTACCTCAACTTCACTCTTTATCTTCGTTACTGTCACCGCATCCTTCTCCAGCGCAGCAAACTAGGTCCAAACGCAAAGCCATTATAGCCCCATTCCAAAGCAAAAGAAAAAGAAATATGTTCCAAAACCACTGAGTTTCGATTGGAAACTTACAAAGTTCAAGCACCGAGCTGAAGTAGAAGCTGTCACATTTTCGACACCGTATGATCCAGCCTTAAAATCACCTAGTGATTATTTTTTAACGCTTTTTACGGAAAATATTATCCAAATGATTGCCGACGAGACGAACTTATACTCTGTACAGACAAGTGAAACCAACAAGTGCATCAATATGACATGTAATGATATTCGCGACTTTTTAGCCCTTACTCTAATGATGGTGTAGTTGGAATGCCAGCATACAGAGATTACTGGTCCAATGAGTTCAGATTCCCTCCAATAGCAGACGTCATGTCTCTGAGAAAATACGAGACTATTAGGAGACATTTACATTTCGTCGATAATAACGACACCAATGAGGACCGGTTTTTTAAAATACGACCTCTATTGGAACAAGTGCGTCAAAATTGCCTAAAGATTGAGGAAGAAGGTCGTTATAAGCATCGACGAAATGATGATTCCCTATAAGGGAACCAGAGCAGGCAGTAGACGGCAATACATGCCCAAAAAACCGAAAAAATGGGGCTTTAAAATGTTTGTAAGAGCGGTGTTTCAGGTATCGTTTACGACTTTTTGCCATATGCTGGGGAAGACACCTTTCGGTTTTATGCATTCAATGACTACGAAGGCAGTTTAGGCCTCGGAGCTAAAGTGGTGTTGGCACTCAGTAAAACCATTACGACGAAGCCATCGATCGTATATTTTGACAATTTTTTTACGTCATTGGAACTGATTCGCTACTTACGTCAAGAGTTGGGAATTTTCAGCCTTGGTACTATCCGAAATAATCGGCTTCGAGGTTGTCAAGAGAAATTCCCTACTGACAAGCAGTTTTCGAAAACGAAGAGAGGCACAGCAAGCAGGTGGTTTGCCAAAAAAATCGGTTAGCTATTGTCAAATGGCATGACAACAAAGTCGTCACGTTGGCTAGTTCATTCGTGGATTCTCATCCGTTGAAACCATACAACGCTATTGCAAAGACGCCAAGACTAAAGTGAATGTAGACTGTCCCAGATTGTCAAGCAATACAACGTACACATGGGCGGCGTTGACTTGGCGGATATGCTTGTTGCACTTTATCGCTCGAATATGAAGACAAAACGATGGTACATGGCCATATTAAATATTTGGACAAATACTGGATATATGTGTCAATAACGCTTGGTTATTATATAGAAGGAATACAGCCACGAAAAAGATTCCACTGAAAAAGTTCAGATTGCAAATTGCCGCTGAACTACTGAAAAAGAACAGGACGAAAAATATCAACCAGCATTTTAACGTACCCCAGCCTGAAATCCGGACTCCTGCAGCCCCAAGACCTCCAATCGGTGTCAGATACGACAATATTGGACATTTTCCTGGATTTACAGGTATTCAAGGCAGATGTAAATATTGTGTAGGTGGCTACACGAAGATACAGTGTGTCAAATGCCAGCTGCGGCTGTGTTTTACCCCAAAAAAAACTGTTTTTATAATTTTCATGTAATTAATTAAAGTTTTTGTTCTTTTTTAATATCAATTGTTTTACTCGTACCTTGCACGGTGTGGTTTTTAAACAACACTTAAGAACAAATCTTGTTTTGGTGAAAGTTGGGCATTGTGGTTTAAAAACAACATACGTTATTTCCACAAATATGGATATTAGATTTTTTTTGTATTTTTTAGGCCTCTTTGTATCCTAAATAACCCGGTTTTTTACTTAAACTGGTAAAATTTAAAAAATAATGTGGCTGTGCATTAAAGGGTTAAGCTGAATGGTTAGCAATAGCGAAGCGTCCATAAGACCCGATTATGATTTACAAAATAGAACAAAAAGACACACACAGAATTATAAACGACTAGTGTTTACCCACGCTTCGCAGACGTAAATCATTAGGTCCAACTGCTGAATTGAAATTACGAGGATTTTGAAAAAAAATCATTGACGTTACATCAAAAACAATCATGGTCAATTGAATGTGTGGGTGAGAATATCGGATAAAAAGTAGCCTATGTTTTATTTAGCTACCTACAGACCAAATGTCATGATCTAATCCAGCAGTTGTTATTTTTTGAGATTTTATCCTATTCGTGAGAATATCGGGATAAAAAAAAATTCCTATGTTTTAATCCAGGAATAA